>NC_041232.1:19122316-19207598 GCF_002837175.3 Physeter macrocephalus | reverse complement strand
CTTTCCCCCAAGCATGCCAATTTTGTCTCCACCTCTGGGCCCATGCAAGGCTCTTACCTCTGCCTGCACCCCTTCCCCTCACCCGTCCTCTCCTGGCCGCCCCCTTCTCATTCAGGACGGCCTCAGCTCAAATTCACTTCCTCTGGGGGAAACCCTGAACCCACAGAAGTTCACCAAAGCCTTTTTCATCCCAAGGGCATTTGGCACCCCGCGCACACAGCCTGCAGTGCAGTGGCCTTGCAGAGAGCCGCTAAGAGCAAAGCGTGATGAGCTGGAGCTGGCCGTTTAGACTTGTGAGGGTCGGGGGCTCACTGTGTCTTCCAAATGCCACTCTCATGACTTCATGCTGGCAACTTGAAACCAACCACGGTGAGAGTATTTATACCACAGAGAGCAGCAGGTGCTACAAATCAGGGCTTTTTTCCTCCCTGATAGCTGACTGCTCAGCATTGACCTGGACAGCACTGGGGGACATGACCGAGCCCAACCCCAGGGAATGGTCTGTCTTGATGACGAGCAAGCCGGAAAAAGAAGAAGGAACAGAGAGAGAAAATAATTCCTAAGAAGTCGCTGCTACAGGCCCACCTGCCCATGGATACACGTCAGTGCCCAGGGAGCTTGATCTGCAGTGGCTCCAGCTGCTGGTGCCTTAGGGGTCCCGCAGAAGCAGCGCAGAAATTCTTCAGAGGAGAGCTCTTTCGTTCCAGGCTGCAGAGAATCCCCACACATCATTTTCCGAGGGCAATGACCAACACGCAGTTGAAGAAAACCTAGCTCTCAAGGGAACAGAGCGCTGTGAGCAAGAACCCGCAGAAACAAGAGGCAGCAGAAACAGACCCACAAAGACCTCAGAGAGTGACATTATCCAGATTCTAAAACACTTATGCTGATTTATCCTGGTTAAAGCAATCATCAGCAAGCTTGACAATGTTTACAAGGAATAGGAAGCTCTAAAAAGCAACATAGCTGATTTGATGAAGAACTAAACAGAACTGATCAAAAAAATATATAATAATAATAAACTCAATTGTATTGGACAGAAGATTGGACACAGCAGAAAGATTAGCGAGATATCGGAAGAAATGATCCGGAACTGCAACAGAGAGAGACAAAAATATAGAAAATACCAAAGAGGGAAAAATGAGAACGTGAGGATTCCGGGAGTTTTGTTATACATTTGTTTGGAGTTTCAGACAGAGAGGCAAGAGAGAATGGGGTAGGAAACCATTTTAGGAGAGAATGGCAGGAAATTATCCAGAACTGATAAGAAGATGTCAACAGACTTGAAGAGGCCAAATATTTGTTGAATGAGTGAACAAGTGAATGAAAGATTCCTTGATAAGTGTGCCCTGCCCCCGCCCTCCCCTCACATATGAGGCCATGGCTGGGAGGGGAAGGGAGGGAGGGATGGGGAGCTCGCCCTGCACCTCCCAGGCCCCCCCACGCTCCTCTCCCAGGCTCGCACACATGCAGGGGGAGCCGGGCCACGTCACTGGAAGCCCGTCAGCCTGCTGCCAGCTCCTGGTGCCAGACGTCCTTCACCCACTGTTCAGCCTTTGTCGTCTTGCCTCGCCTCCCTGGTTATCTGTGTGGTTTAAAACACACAGGCAGGGCGAGGAATGCTGCCCAGCTACTGAGCTGTGACAGGCCCAGCCTGCAACCCCAGAGATTCTCCACAACTGTCCCCTCCGGGAAGAGGAATAGCTCAAGCTGCTTAGCCCGTCGTTCTCTCCTGGAACAAAAACAAATATCTCAAGCCCAGGAAAACCATCCAAATGCCCCTCCCTCTGAGAGGGAAAGAGGAAAGAGGGTTAGAAAGGGTTTGTGTAGTTTTTATTCCCTCAGTCGAGCCCCTGCCAGGCATCAGGGGAACCGCGGGCCACCCAGACCAGACTGCCGGGGGCGCTGACTTGTCAAGGAGGCAACAACTGCCCCATGCAGGCTTTTCTATAGAGATGATGCCCTATTTTGCAGTGAAGGAGCCGAGACGGGAATTAGCCCCATTTTCCAGATGGGAAAAGTGAGGTCTAAGAAGCAAAGTCATCTGTTCCTCCTTGCAATTGCCAGAACCCAGGTGCCCCGAGACCGGGCGGTTCTCATTCAAACAGTACTTCATCACCCAAGTCCCTGTTGTGGACGTCGTGCCAGCAGACTCTGGAGGGGACGGTCATCTGGTTTTTCTGATCCTAGTTTACAGTTCATTGGCAGGGACAGATCAAACCCAGGTGGAAAAGGTTGCAGACGGCTTGCAAAAGAGAATGCAAACAGGTGCAGGTTGATTGAGAGCAAACTGAAGGCATGGAATGACAGATGAAGTGCTGATAATGTGCCACGAAGACGTGAAGAAAGCTTGAAAAAAATCATGCAAAGTGAAACAAAGTCAGACACTAGAGAACCAATACTGTGTGCATGCCTCTGCTGTGAGGCATCTGGAAGAGGCAAACTCACAGAGATAGAGCGTAGAAGAGAGGTTGTCTGGGGGGAGGGATGGGGAAACGGGGAGTTGTTTAAAGGGGCCCAGAGTTTCAGTCTGTGATGATGGAAACTGTCTAGAGTTGCGTGGGGGTGTTGGTTGCACAACAAAGTGAATGTACTTAATGCCACTGAACTGCAGGTTTAAAAGTGGTTAAAATGGTAAATTTTATGTATATTTTACTACGATACGCAAATAGTTTGAAATGGTGGCAGCTGAACTAGTTCTATATATATTAATAGAGCTGGGTTTTAAAACAGAGAAACAAGTATGTTGAATAATATGATGCCACTTGGGTTTTTTTTAATTAAAAAAATCCACCAACAACAATACTAAATAAATACGCTATGTGAATATATGTACACACGTTAAAGAATAAAAATGGTCTCGAAAAAGACACCCCAAGTAGAATTAATAGTGGTCTCTCCTGGGAGACAGGATGGACCAGAGTTAGGTGGTCAAAGGAGCCTTTAGGTTCTGATTTATTTATGTTTAAAGGAGGATGGTGTGGCGTGCTGAATCCTAATCCCCCAAGTAAACCCACATCCTAATGCTCAGCACCTGTCATGTTGCCTTATGAAGCCAAAGGGGCTTGGCAGGTGTGTTCGGTTCAGGCCCTTGAGATGGGGAGCCGCCTATGTCATCCAGGTGAGGCCAATGTCATCACAGGGTCCTTATGAGAGGGAGGCAGGAGGGTCAGAGTCGGGCAGGAAACGTTACAGTAGGATCAGAACTCCGAGTGGTCCGCTTTGAAAAGGAAGGTGACCCCCCAGCCAAGGAAAGCGGGCGGCTTCTAGAAGCTGCAAGAAAGGCGAGGAGGCGGATTCTCCCCTCCCAGCCTGCAGAAGGGGACAGTTCTGCCAACACCTTCACCTTAGGACTTCCTGACTTCAGGCTCCTGACGTCCGGAACGGTAAGAGAATGAATTTGTGTTAAAGTTGGTGGTGGTTCGTTAAAGTGGCCAAAGGAAACGAATACAGAAGGACTCGTATACGACTCGTTCAGTTCAACATTCCGAAAATTATATATGTAAAAGGAGAGAGACTTGGGAGGAGAGGGCAGACTTGGGGGGCATCAGCTAAGGCAGCCCCTCTTGAAAGAAGAGAGGGAACCTAGGTGGGCTTCTGGAAATACCAAAGCTAGGAACCCGAGGTCGGGAGGTGGGAGGCATCTGAAGTGTGGGAGGGTGTAAGGCGATTAACTTGCGCAGAGCCGCCTTGGGAGCTGTATGGGGTAAGGAATAAGCTCTCATCTTCACACATTTTCTGTCAAAGATGAGACATGCAAAACTTCACAGGATTAGAATGTTACGGATTTAGTGCCTGAGTTAACACCTTCTGCCGGAGAAGAATCTTTTTTTAAAAATGCATGGAATTAAAAGAAAAAGCCACTCAAACCATTTTCAGTGCTGATAGAGGAAATGGAAACGGAGGCAGTGTCTGCTGAGGGAGCTTCAAGTGCTTCTGGAAGGATCCGCGGATCAGATAATGTTATTAAAGAGTCACGTTGGGGCTTCCCTGGTGGCGCAGTGGTTGAGAGTCCGCCTGCCGATGCAGGGGACGCGGGTTCGCGCCCCGGTCCGGGAGGATCCCACGTCCCGCGGAGCGGCTGGGCCCGTGAGCCGTGGCCGCTGAGCCGGCCACAGCAGTGAGAGGCCCGCGTACCGCAAAAAAAAAAAAAAAAAGTCACGTTGATTTATCTTCTTTAGCGATGTGATTTCAAAATGACAGATTCCATGTAAGTCGAATATGAGCCCCCTTTTTAAAAAAAGGGTGGGGGGAGTGGGTGGGAGGGTGGACATGAACATAGTTGCTTGAATATGCCTTGAAAAAATTCTAGGAAGGAAACACAAGGCTGTTAACAATGGTTTTTTGTTTTGCCTCCTTGTCAACTGTTTAAATTTGGGCATCGGCAGGCGGACTCTCAACCGCTGCGCCACCAGGGAAGCCCAAATTTGATTTTTATACCATTTTATGACTTTAAAAATTAAAAGGGGAGCATAACACCTTAGGTGTGGGCTGTGGCTGGTGACTTTCTTCCGAAGAGGACGGCGTGGGAAGGAGGCAAATAGAGTGACTCCACAGGGGAGACACGTGACAACCACTGGCTACACAGGTGATCAAGGTTAGCATCAACAGTGATTAAATCACGTCTGGTCATCTATACTCTTTTTTTTTCTTTAAGAAGATGTTGGCGGTAGGAGTTTATTAATTAACTTATTTATTTTTGCTGTGTTGGGTCTTCGTTTCTGCGCGAGGGCTTTCTCCAGTTGTGGCGAGCGGGGGCCTCTCTTCATCGCGGTGCGCGGGCCTCTCACTGTCGCGGCCTCTCTTGTTCCGGAGCACAGGCTCCAGACGTGCAGGCTCGGTAGTTGTGGCTCACGGGCCTAGTTGCTCCGCGGCACGTGGGATCCTCCCAGACCAGGGCTCGAACCTGTGTCCCCTGCATTAGCAGGCAGATTCTCAACCACTGTGCCACCAGGGAAGCCCCATCTATACTCTTGATGTGATGTGATGACAGTGGCCTTCCTCCCCAAAACCTAGAACCCCAGTCTAATCATAAGAATAACACTAGACAAATTCTGACAGAAGATAACCTAAAATATCTGTACTCCTCAAATCCATCAAGGTCACCAAAACCAAAGAAAGTCTGAGAAATTGCCACAGTCAAGAGGGGCCTAAGGAGCTCTGATGATTAAATCTAGCATGGTGTCCTGGATGGGATCCTGGGACAGAAAAAGGACATTAGATAAAAACAGGACATCTAAATAATGACTTTAGTTACAAACAAGGTATCAATATTGGTTCATTAATTGTGGGAAATGTACCATACTAATATAAGTTGTTAATAACAGGGAAAATGGATGAGGGAAAATATGGGAACTTTCTGAACTATCATCTCATTTTTTCTGGAAACCTAAACTGTTCTTTAAAAATCTATTAAAAAATTTAAAAAGTGGTTCCATTTCAATTTAGAGGAAATTCTCCTCCATATACACTCACAGAAGTATGCAAAGATGTGTATATGAGAGAGTTCATTGCATCATACTGTGTGGACAACTAGAAACCTAGAGGCCCACAACAGGCCTTCTGGAATACTATATAGCCATTAAAAAGAACGTGGTGTAGCTAAAAGTACTAAACTTCCAGTTGCACAGTACGTAGTAAGCTCCCATTTGTGCTCAATGAAATGTTACGTGTGTGTGTTTATCTAGATTTAGAGAAATTCTAGAAAGCAGAACACAAAACTCATTGTGGTTACCTCTGGGATATGAGATTGACAGGATTTCTCTTTTTTAAAAAATTTATTTTTATTTATTTATTATTTTTGTCTGTATTGAGTCTTCATTGCTGCATGCGGGCTTTCTCTAGTTGTGGCAAGCGGGGTCTCCTTTTCATTGCGGTGCACCGGCTTCTCAATGTGGTGGCTTCTCTTGTTGCAGAGCACGGGCTCTAGGCACGCGGGCTTCCGTAGATGCGGCGCATGGGCTCAGTAGTTGTGGCTCACGGGCTCTAGAGTGCAGGCTCAGTAGTTGTGGTGCACAGGCTTAGTTGCTCCGCGGCATGTGGGATCTTCCCGGACCAGGGCTTGAACCTGTGTCTCCTGCATCGGCAGGCGGATTCTTAACTACTGCGCCACCGGGGAAGCCCCATGGGATTTCTTTTTAACATTACAGTTTACATCTTTACTATTTAGAAAGTTTTCACAGTAAACAACTAGTATTTTTAAGTATCTGAATGTTAATTTGTATATATTGTTATGAAGTATTTCGGATTTGCCAAAAGAGAGAATAATATAATAAACCCATCACCCAGATAAGAAATGAAAGATGCAAATTACTTTTATAACTTAAAAAAAAAAAAACCCAAACCCAAACCTGAAAAGGTTCTGTTGAAAATACCACCTTGAGAAAGTTTCAGTTTCATCCTAGAGAATTTGCAAGCACGTTGCCTGGAAATCATGTCTAAGTTTACCTACATGTAAGTCAACTTAAATGTCATAACGACTGCTCATATGTTAGGTTTTTTCAAACTTTGTCAGGGCTGGAAGTGAAATTTAGAGCTGAATTAATTTCATGAACTTAATGTTTTTGAAGTTGTCAAGCTTATTGCAGTATATACATGCACAGAACAGACTGTTCATTGCCTCTGTGGTTTAGCTGCAGTGTCGAGGAAAAACGGCAAAATATTGACCACTTTCTGAAGGCCATTTTTATTAAAGATTGTGTTTTTATTTATTTATTCATTTACTTATTTTTGGCTGCATTGGGTCTTCGTTGCTGCACGCGGGCTTTCTCTAGTTGCGGTGAGCGGGGGCTACTCTTCGTTGCGGTGCGCAGGTTTCTCATTGTGGAGGCTTCTCTTGTTGCGGAGCACGGGCTCTAGGCGCATGGGCTTCAGTAGTTGTGGCTCGTGGGCTCAGTAGTTGTGGTGCACAGGCTAAGTTGCTGTGCAGCATGTGGGATCTTCCTGGACCAGGGCTCGAACCCATGTCCCCTGGTGGATTCTTAACCACTGTGACAACAGGGGAGTCCCTCTGAAGGCCATTTTGGTGAGGAAAACAAAGTTCTGGAATTTGAAAACATTTAGAGTCCTCTCCAGGGACAATCTGTGAAATTGTTCTTGAGGGAAGCAAAAGTTAAGTAATCTTACAGGCAATCCTCCCTATGAAATAGATTGATCAGAAGGGGAAGGTTGAACAGAAGAGTAATAGCTTTGGGGCTTCCCCTTCCCCGGTGGCGCAGTGGTTAGGAGTCCGCCTGCCAATGCAGGGGATGCGGGTTTGATCGTTGGTCAGGGAGGATTCCCACATGCCACGAAGCAGCTGGGCCTGTGTGCCACAACTGCTGAGCCTGCACTCTAGAGCCCGCGCTCCACAACAAGAGAAGCCACCGCAATGAGAGGCCCACGCACTGCAACAAGGAGTGGCCCCCACTCGCCACAACTAAAGAGAGCTCGCCCGTAGCAACGGAGACCCAATGCAGCCAAAATAAAATGGATGAATTTATTTTTTTAAAAAAAGTAAATAGCTTTATTACCTCCTGTTTTAATTTGAAATAATGGTGCAGAACAGTTTTTGGTGACAGGTACAAAAAGCAAAGAACGTTTAAAATAAAACTCTTAGGGCTTCCCTGGTGGCGCAGCGGTTGGGAGTCCGCCTGCCGATGCAGGGGACGCGGGTTCGTGCCCCGGTCCGGGAAGATCCCATGTGCCGTGGAGCGGCTGGGCCCGTGAGCCATGGCCGCTGAGCCTGCGCGTCCGGAGCCTGTGCTCCACAACGGGAGAGGCCACAACAGTGAGAGGCCGGCGTACCGCAAAAAAAAAAAAAACAACAACAACTCTTAAACAATTAGTGAGAAGAGTAATATTTCAGCAACACTAAAGTAGAGAGTTTAAAGGAAACCAGACTGTAAAAACTGGTTTATGAGCCAACACATTTTTACTTCCTGTGGGTTTGCTCAGCATAATAAGTCTGGGGTTTGAGGAATTTATTAGGTTTTTGGTGATTATTTTGGTCTTTGTACCATTGTTCAATAAAACTTTGAGGTCGTCGGTAGCTGCTAAGATGAACCTACATCAGTTTTCTCCCTTTTATTTTATTTATTTTTAAAATATATTTTATTTTTGGCTGTGTTGGGTCTTCGTTGCTGTATGCGGGCTTTTCTCTAGTTGTGGTGAGCAGGGGCTACTCTTCGTTGCGGTGCGCAGGCTTCTCATTGCGGTGGCTTCTCTTGTTGTGGAGCACGGGCTCTAGGCGCGGGGGCTTCAGTAGTTGTGGCACGTGGGCTCAGTAGTTGTGGCTCGCGGGCTCTAGAGCGCAGGCTCAGTAGTTGTGGCGCACGGGCTTAGTTGCTCCGCAGCATGTGGGATCCTCCTGGACCAGGGCTCAAACCCGTGTCCCCTGCATTGGCAGGCAGATTCTTAACCACTGCGCCACCAGGGAAGCCCACGCCCTTTTATTTTAGTTAAGGTGATACTTGCTAGTAGTTTTTGGTTTCACGTAACTCATCCACTAAAAGGACCTTGCTCCAAAGAAGATTCCTAGAGCCTGACCATGCTTCAGCCTTTGTTAGACATGCAGGAAACAGTGTGAGATGTGGGGCCAGGCAGACCTGGGTGTGCATGTCAGCTTCTTAAAAAATAAAAGGAGGAGGCTCACACTTCTGCGTTCAGTAGGGTGTTGCTTTAGGCTTGGGATAAGCAGCCTTTCCAGAGTCGGGGAAGTCCCTTCCATTCCTGGTTTCCTATGAAATTTATTATATACTGATGATTATTGTTATAAATGTGTGTTGGACGTCATCGGTTTTATTAGTATTATCCTTGTAAAAAAAAAAAAAAGGTATTAAACTTTATCGAATGTAAAAAAAAACCCAAACCCCAATTCTCATATAAGAAAAGATTTTAATCTACTGTCCTGTCCACCAACAATTTTTTAAAAAAGACTTTCTAGTCTTTGTTTATATACAAACATGACTTGTTCATGGTTATAATCACAGGATGTGATTATATGTTGTCTTTGTAGCTTAATATTAACTCCTATTGGTTTTTCCATGTTGCTTCATAGTCTTTCTGCTTCTTATTTGAATGGCTGTTAAATACACCATTGGTCAGATTTACCACCCAGACTTATCCATTCTCTTACTGTTGGTCATTTAAGTTATCATAATAATGGTCCCTTATTCATGCTTCTCTCTTATGACCACTCTATATGTGCCGCATTAGTTATCTCTTGTTGCAGAACAAATTACACCCAAACTTAGCCGCTTAACAACAAACATTTGTTTTTAATTTAATTAATTTATTTATTTAGGGCTGAGTTGGGTCTGCCGCACGCAGGCTTTCTCTAGTTGCAGCGAGCGGGGGCTACTCTGTTGCGGTGCGCAGGCTTCTCACCGCGGTGGCTTCTCTTGTCGCGGAGCACAGGCTCTAGGCGCGCGGGTTCAGTAGTTGTGGCTCGCGGGCTCTAGAGCGCAGGCTCAGTAGCTGTGGCGCACGGGCTTAGTTGCTCCGCGGCATGTGGGATCTTCCCGGCCCAGGGCTCGAGCCCGTGTCCCCTGCATTGGCAGGCGGATTCTCAACCACTGCGCCACCAGGGAAGCCCCCACCAACAAACATCTGTTATCTCACAAATAGTTTCTGAGGGTCAGGAGCCCGGGAGCAGCTTAGCTGGGTGATTCTGGCTCAGGGTCTCTCATGAGGCTGCTGTCCTCTGAGGCTCGACTGGGGATGGTTGCTGGTAGCGCTCAGTTTATCATGTGTACTTCTTGAATGTCCTCCTGATATGACAGCTGGACTTCCCTTGAGTTTGTCAGGTGAGAGAGGAACGTCACTGCCATATGCTACTGATCACACAGCCCAGCGCCGGTACAAGACCACAGAGGGCTACTCGAGGGCGTGAATATCAGGAGGCTGGCTACCCCAGGTGCCTTTCTGGTCTCTAACAGCCACCTGTTTCCCACTTCTTTCATTGTCTCTGTATGTAAAAGATGTGGCTAATTTTTTTTTTTTTTTTTTTTCAGTACTCGGGCCTGTCACTGCTGTGGCCTCTCCCGGCATGTGGGATCTTCCCAGACTGGGGCGCGAACCCGTGTCCCCTGCATCGGCAGGCGGACGCGCAACCACTGCGCCACCAGGGAAGCCCAAGATGTGGCTAATTTCAAGACCGAGAATTTGAAAACATTCATTTCTCTACTCATCCAGAACCTCTTTACATCCTACCTCCTGGTTTGTAGGGATAAAGAAAAGTGATTTTTATAGATAATAATTGGTTTCTGGAACTTTTCAGACATCCTACATCTGACCTGCACTGAGAGAAAGATGATGTGGTGCATATCAGCTCACTTTTTTGGCACAAAATATTTTTTAAAAAGCAAAACAAACAAACGTGGGGTGGCTGTTATATATTTTTTTAAAACTCCAGAAAACAATGTTGATGTGGAAGAGGAGAAACTGGAACCCTTGTGCGTGGCCGGTGGGAATGTCAGATGGTGCGATCATTATGTAAAACAGTATGGCGGCTCCTCAAAAAGTTAAATACCATATAATCCAGTGATTCTACTTCTGGGTATATACCCAAAAGGACTGAAATCAGGGACTTGAACAGATAATTGTATACCAACGTTCATAGCGGCATTAGTCACACACAGAAAAGGTGGAAACAGCCCGAATGTTCATTGACAGATGAACAGCTGAACAATGTGTTCTGTACATACCTTGGAATATGATTCATCCTTTAGAAGGAATGAAATGCTGACACATGCTACAACATGGATGAACCTTGAAGACATTATGTGAAATAAGTTAGTCACCAAAGGACAAGTACTGTGTGACTCCACTTAAGTGATGTCGCTAGAGTCGTCAAACTCATAGAGACAGAAAAAAAAGAGAATGATGGTTACGAGAGGCTGGAGGAAGGGGGAAACAGGAATTACTGCTGGATGGGTACAGAGTTTCAGTTCTGGACATGGATGGCGGTGATGGCTGCACAGCAATGTGAATATACTTAATGCCACTGAACTGTACACTTAGAATATTTAAAATGGCAAATTTTATGTATATTTGGTCACAATAAAACAAACACTACTGGTACAACCATTTTGGAAAGCAATTTGGCAACATCCGGTAAAGCTGAAGATGTGAATACCCTGTGACCCTCAACAACAGAAGAAAGGAGTTCAAAAATTGTCATACATGTATACAGTGGCACACTATACAGTTGTGAAAAAAGAATGTTTCAAACTATATGAATCAGCAAGGATACATTTCAGAAACTCACTGTTGGGAATTCCCTGGCCCAGTGGTTAGGACTCAGCACTTTCACTGCCGTGGGCTCGGGTTCAAGCCCTCGTTGGGGAACTAAGATCCCGCAAGCCGTGAGGTGTGGCTGAAAAAAAAAACAACAACCCCCAAACAAACTCACTGTTGATCCAAAAAAGCACAGAGTCTTAACCACTGGATCACCAGGGAAGTCCCGTGTACCATTTTTGGAACTCGATAAAAACTTTTATTTACAGATAGTATGAAATGCTTCTTCTAATTTTGCTCATTTTCTACAAATGTATGTGTATATATATGTGCGTGTGTGTAAATATATATATACACATGTGTATATTGTAAAATTAAGGTTATGGCTATGTAGATGTAAGGTAAAATAATAAGATAGTAGCTACCCTCTGGAAAGAGAGAAAGGATACTAGGGGCTTCAATTTTGCCTGTGATGTTTAGTCTTTAACCAGATGAGTCACATGAGTGTTATATTTTTCTCTCTCCTTTTGTGTGTGTGTGTGTGTGTGTGTGTGTGACTGAAATAGTTGATTAAATAAACCCCACATGGGAGCAAAAAATAAGAGAAAAATCCAAAAACCAAAAAAAGGCAAACTTCAAATTAAAATAACCAAACTTCCTGCATCCTCCACCTTTACAACACACCAAAATAACGTCAACTTTAAATATCATTTCAAAGGTACTGCTCTAGGGCTTCCCTGGTGGGACAGTGGTTAAGAATCTGCCTGCCAAGGCAGGGGACAGGGATTCGAGCCCTGATCTGGGAGGATCCCACACGCCACAGAGCAACTAAGCCCATGTGCCACAACTATTGAAGCCCGCATGCCTAGAGCCCATGCTCCGAAAACAAAAAGCCACCGCAAGGAGAAGCCCCTGCTCGCTGCAACTAGAGAAAGCCCTTGCACAGCAGTGAAGACCCAATGCAGCCAAAAATAAAAATAAAATAAATTTTTAAAAAAAGGTACTGATCTATATTTTTATATCTTCCCTCACTCTCCGAAGTAGGGACTCTGTCTAAAATGATT
The DNA here is from genome assembly GCF_002837175.3 of Physeter macrocephalus. Lineage (NCBI taxonomy): Eukaryota > Metazoa > Chordata > Mammalia > Artiodactyla > Physeteridae > Physeter > Physeter macrocephalus. The sequence goes on along the minus strand of NC_041232.1, from coordinate 19,195,317 downwards.
TTTTTTCTTCTTGATGAGTAGTGCTTAGGTCATGTTGGGCATTTAGGTGTCAGATGACAGTGACAATGGTGGTGCCATCAGGCTGTGTGTCCTAAGAGGGGCACAGTTGTGCCACCTGCGTCCTCGGGGAATCGTTCTCTCCTGCCCACACAGAGCTGCATAGCATATGCTATGGATACGCTGTCATCAGGTCAGCATATTTTCTCCCAGCTCCTCAAACTGAAAAACATCTATGAATAATTCTACTAACTTCCATCAGAGAGAGAAAATTCTAATCTCAAGGCTAGAAGATCTTAAGTTTCAACTGTGTGAAGTCTATGTATTTTTTTTGGAGTATGCTTTCCAAACAATTTCCCCATGTTGTACAACAGGAGACTCATTTCTAGGTGGTAACAATGCTCCCGTTGAGACGGAAGCCTTGGCACATACATACATTGCCCTTGATTTGCCAGTGCAAAATCTTAGTTAACCCACAAATACTACAGGCAGACATAGGTTTGCAGAGAGATCCCAACATCAGTTAACAAAAGAAAAAAAGGGGGGTTGGGTGATGTACAAGCCCACCCACGCATTTAAATCAACGGGTTTGACACCAACGCAATGATTTTCTTATGTTTCTTCTCTCGACCACTTTTAAGTGCCACGAGAAATTTTTAGAGCAGGAGAAAATAAGATTTTTCTGCGGTTTGCTCTATTTGACAAAGGAAGTGGTGTGTGACTCGAATAGGTTGGTGGCAGAAAGCAGGTTTGAGAAGGTTTATAAAAGGACCGGGCAAGGCTGAGCTTTGAGCCTGGTCTGGGCGGAGCATTCTAGGGGCCATTGTATCCAGGTGTGCCATCCAGAACCGGGCTCATTCTTGGTGTGTGTCCTTGGATGAGTTACTTCATCCCGCTATGTTCCGGAGTGCTCTGCCCTCCAACCTCATTCTTACCTTCTGTGGGGAACTTGAGAAATTTCTGGACAACGTCTTAAGCCTCATGGATGAGAATTTCCTGGAAATATAGCTACTTTTCACAGTTTGGCAGGTTTATACTTTTCCTGAAGAGAAAAGAAAAAACGAAACAAAACTGAGTGACTACCCTGGCCATAAACTTGAGTTTCTACATTCCCTTCCTCTTAATTGTGGTCTTTCTTCCTCAAAGCCACCTTTTTGGACCATGTATCAGGAGCTCAAAGGAAGAAAACAACTGAGTTCCCTTTTTTCTTTTTTTGGCCGTGCGACACAGCATGCGGGATCTTAGTTCCCTGACCAGGGGTAGAACCCGTGCCCCCTGCATTGGAAGCGCAGAGCCTTAACCACTGGACCGCCAGGGAAGTCCTGTGTGCCCTTTTTTGAACTCGATAAAAAACTTTTGTTTACAGACAGTATGAAATGCTTCCTCTAATTTTGCTCATTTTCTACAAATGCGTGCCCTTAGTCATGTGTGTGTGTGTGTGTGTGTGTGTGTGTGTGACTGAAATAGTTGATTAAATAAACCCCACATGGGAGCAAAAAATAAGAGAAAAATCCAAAAACCAAAAAAAGGCAAACTTCAAATTAAAATAACCAAACTTCCTGCATCCTCCACCTTTACAACACACCAAAATAACGTCAACTTTAAATATCATTTCAAAGGTACTGCTCTAGGGCTTCCCTGGTGGGACAGTGGTTAAGAATCTGCCTGCCAAGGCAGGGGACAGGGATTCGAGCCCTGATCTGGGAGGATCCCACACGCCACAGAGCAACTAAGCCCATGTGCCACAACTACTGAAGCCCGCATGCCTAGAGCCCATGCTCCGAAAACAAAAAGCCACCGCAAGGAGAAGCCCCTGCTCGCTGCAACTAGAGAAAGCCCTTGCACAGCAGTGAAGACCCAATGCAGCCAAAAATAAAAATAAAATAAATTTTTAAAAAAAGGTACTGATCTATATTTTTATATCTTCCCTCACTCTCCGAAGTAGGGACTCTGTCTAAAATGATTTTTTTTCTTCTTGATGAGTAGTGCTTAGGTCATGTTGGGCATTTAGGTGTCAGATGACAGTGACAATGGTGGTGCCATCAGGCTGTGTGTCCTAAGAGGGGCACAGTTGTGCCACCTGCGTCCTCGGGGAATCGTTCTCTCCTGCCCACACAGAGCTGCATAGCATATGCTATGGATACGCTGTCATCAGGTCAGCATATTTTCTCCCAGCTCCTCAAACTGAAAAACATCTATGAATAATTCTACTAACTTCCATCAGAGAGAGAAAATTCTAATCTCAAGGCTAGAAGATCTTAAGTTTCAACTGTGTGAAGTCTATGTATTTTTTTTGGAGTATGCTTTCCAAACAATTTCCCCATGTTGTACAACAGGAGACTCATTTCTAGGTGGTAACAATGCTCCCGTTGAGACGGAAGCCTTGGCACATACATACATTGCCCTTGATTTGCCAGTGCAAAATCTTAGTTAACCCACAAATACTACAGGCAGACATAGGTTTGCAGAGAGATCCCAACATCAGTTAACAAAAGAAAAAAAGGGGGGGAGGGTGATGTACAAGCCCACCCACGCATTTAAATCAACGGGTTTGACATCAACGCAATGATTTTCTTATGTTTCTTCTCTCGACCACTTTTAAGTGCCACGAGAAATTTTTAGAGCAGGAGAAAATAAGATTTTTCTGCGGTTTGCTCTATTTGACAAAGGAAGTGGTGTGTGACTCGAATAGGTTGGTGGCAGAAAGCAGGTTTGAGAAGGTTTATAAAAGGACCGGGCAAGGCTGAGCTGTGAGCCTGGTCTGGGCGGAGCATTCTAGGGGCCATTGTATCCAGGTGTGCCATCCAGAACCGGGCTCATTCTTGGTGTGTGTCCTTGGATGAGTTACTTCATCCCGCTATGTTCCGGAGTGCTCTGCCCTCCAACCTCATTCTTACCTTCTGTGGGGAACTTGAGAAATTTCTGGACAACGTCTTAAGCCTCACGGATGAGAATTTCCTGGAAATATAGCTACTTTTCACAGTTTGGCAGGTTTATACTTTTCCTGAAGAGAAAAGAAAAAACGAAACAAAACTGAGTGACTACCCTGGCCATAAACTTGAGTTTCTACATTCCCTTCCTCTTAATTGTGGTCTTTCTTCCTCAAAGCCACCTTTTTGGACCATGTATCAGGAGCTCAAAGGAAGAAAACAACTGAGTTCCCTTTTTTCTTTTTTTGGCCGTGCGACACAGCATGCGGGATCTTAGTTCCCTGACCAGGGGTAGAACCCGTGCCCCCTGCATTGGAAGCGCAGAGCCTTAACCACTGGACCGCCAGGGAAGTCCTGTGTGCCCTTTTTTGAACTCGATAAAAAACTTTTGTTTACAGACAGTATGAAATGCTTCCTCTAATTTTGCTCATTTTCTACAAATGCGTGCCCTTAGTCACAGGGGCGAGGAGAGAAAGAACAGGTCAGTGCAGCCCAGTCTAATGTATGGGCAGAAAACTCAGACCTTACGTTCTATGGATGGCGGAGCAGAAACATCTTCATACACAAAGCTCATTAGTCAGCCAACAAGTGCTTACTGAATGCCTGGATCGCGCTCAGTGCTGAGTTATGCGTCAAGGTCAGTGTCGTAGGATGCCAGTGTGGCGGATGCCAGTCTGGGAGCCAGGAGAGCTGCCAATTACTCGATTCTGGAAAAAAACAAAAACCTCCTCCTCCCAGGGCCTCAGTTTCCTTATGTGTAAAATTAGGAGGCTGTCATAGTTAACTTCAGATTTTGCTTTCTTCCAGCTAGAACTATGGCAGATTCCAAAGCAGGATAACAGTTCTCAGAACTCCTGGATCTCGAGAGGCCTCTAGATAGATGGGGAGATTGAGCAATGGTACCGGAAATCATGTTGTTTCTGAAAGAGCACAGCTTGGCCCACCTGGATGTCTAGGCACCTTCCTCTGAGTTGATGCAAAGGGGCCACTCATGTGGGTCCTTGCTCACCATGCTTCAGCCATACTGGTTGTCTGCCCTTCCTTGAATGTACCAAGCTAGTCCTGACTCAGGGCCTTTGCACATGCTGGTCTTGCCGCCTTGGGCTTCATACAGGAATGGTGGCTTGTTCTGCCCTTCTCATCCTTCAGGTCTCCTCGGGTATCTTCTCTGAGAGGGCCATCTTCTACTACTCTCTAAAGGTATTCCTATTATTCTCACTTCAGCATTCATTTCCTTCTTTGCACTCTCCCAATTTGTAACCATTTTACTTTTTTGTTTGCTTCCCCATCTGTTAGCTCCATGTAAGCAGGGGTCCTTTTTATTTTATTCAGAACTGTATACCCAATTCCTAGTCCACATAGTAGGTCTCAACAAATATTTGTCTAAATGAATGACTTGGCTGCTCCACAATTCCGAGGAACCAAACGCATCTAAAGTTGTTTTCCGATAAAGTCCCCTTCTTTGGGGTTCCCTGGGTCAGGCTGGGCTTAGGCTGCAGGAACTTCCTTTCCACTGCCTGCTTTCTTTGGATCTACGCATTTCTTTTCCTTGAGGAAAAGGCTCTTATGACATCGTGGTGCGCACTCCTGTGCCGCAGTGACATCATTACCGCTGCTCATTACCGCTGTTCCTGTCCCTTCCCTTAGAAGCCCCCTACCTTTCCTCAGACAACCCCCGCCCCTAACACGCCTCCCGCCAGGTGCCCAGACTGCTACGTCACGTCCGTCCGCCCGCGCGGCGATGACGTCACGGCCCAGGGGCTGGCGTCACGTGCCCCCCCGCTGGGGGCGGGCCTTCAGGGCGGTGCTTCCGGTCCGCGGGTCCTGGCGGCCAGAGCGGCGGCGGCGGAGGCGGCGTCGGCAGCCGAAACGCGGGGATGGCGGGTCCCGGGAGCGAAGCCCGGTTCGCCGGGTTGTCGCTGGTGCAGCTCAACGAGCTGCTGGAGGACGAGGGGCAGCTGACGGAGATGGTGCAGAAGATGGAGGAGGTGAGCCGAGCGGGGGCTCGAGGCGGCGGGGCCTCGAGGGGGACGCGCGGAGCCGGGGGTTGGCGGCGGGCTGGAGGTGGCCCAAGGCGGAGGCGGTCGCGGTGCCTCAAGTTGTTTTGAGGGGACTGGGAGGAGGAATGGGGGGTGGTCTTGAGACGGGGTCGGGGGTGAGGGGACCGAGGCTGGGGCGGAGCTGGGAAAAGCGTCCTGGGACGGGGCTTGCGGGGGCCGATGGGGTCCTGAGGCGGGGAGTGGAGCAGGGTTAGAGAGCCTGGAATGGGCATTTGGGGACGTGGACGACTGTGGCTGAGTCCGGTGGGGCGAGGAGGGAATTGGGGGACCGAGACTGGGTTGGAGAGGGTAGAGGGGACGGTAGTTGAGGATTACGGGTGCCTGAGACCGGACTGAGGGGGCCTGGGCGGGGGGGGGGGCTTGGGAGGTACAGGGGGACTGAGGCAGTTATTGGGGTCTGAGAATAGGTTTTGAGGTGCTGAGTGGACTAGCTAGATAGAATCTTAGGAAAGGATTGGGGATTCCAAGATGAGTTTGGGGGCCGAGGGTCTGTAGCTAAGTCTGAGAGGTAGTTCTGAGATGGGGTTTTAGGGTTGGGCAGGGGTCTCCAAGGTTGGGAGACACGAGGCCACGGACTTACCCGGTTAAGATTTGAGGTGTCCATGTATCTGAGGGATCCTGAGTTGTCAGAGGGACCCTCCAGGGTCTGACTTCATTTGGAAGTGGCCTTAACAGCGTTATCCCAGGGGGCTCTTCTCCAGGGTTTTGTGGGAGGGGTCTGCGGGTGGCAGCAGGATGCCCTTTCTGGTAAGAGTTGACCCCTCCGTGGAAGAAGGAAATGTGGTAGTTCTAGTACGGTAGCTTTGCCCCACAGTGTCCTTCCTTGCTGGGGCCAAGGAGGATTCAATCAGAGCTGTTTTTGGGGAGGAGATAAACTGGAGGTCGGGGGCTGACAGCCAGGCTCCACCTCTTCGATAGTGGAAAGGCTGCCCAGGCTCTGGAAGGCGTGCCACCGCTGTTTCTGGATATCTCACTGCATCCCTTGTGGCGTGGTTTGTTCTCAGGGGTAACTGACTTCACTCTTGCGTTTGCAGTGTGTGCTTTCTTTTCTCCTTCTCTCCCAGCCCTTTTGAACTCTCTCCCTGAAAGTCCAGTCCTGTGAGTCTGAGTCTTCTCCAGGCAGGTGGACCCAGGCCGATCCAGCTCTCCCCAGCCCATCTACCACTCCTACTCCTTTGTCTCTGAAGTCTGAGCCTTCCCACGCCTACAGGGCTGAGCTTCTCACCCAGAAGCCTGTGGGGGGGCTTTTGGCTTTCTTTCCGAAGAGGGAGTGATTGTTCAGCACTGAGCCAGCCCCCTTAAAAGGGGGCTTGTGTGGAGGTTGCACATTCAAAATCACTGGAAAACCCTCAACAGATCATTGTCCCGAGCTACAGAGAGGCCACTGTAGTAAGATGGTATCAGTCTTTCCATTAATCCACCCCTTGTATTCCCGGGCTTTGTAACAACTTGGCACATACAACTTGCTCTGAGATGCAATTTACCCTATTTATGGTCTCCATGTGGCGCTTTCCTTTTTAGAGAAGAATGAGTGACAAAATCCATCTTTCTTGACTGAATGAGAGTTTCATGTCTCCAAAGAAAGAAAATCTTTGCTTAGTTTCTCTGCTTTTCAGTTGCCAGGAGAACTTTTTGTTGATTGTCAGCAGGCATCTTTCTAGTTTAATAATAAAATGATAGGTATGTTTCTCTACTGGGTAACACTGCTCACAAGTTATTATATGTGACTATCCAGTTTCAGAACACAGTACTGTAGTTATGTTAGTAGAACATTAATAGAAGTAAACGGCTTTTTAGTGGAGGGAAGATTGTGGAGTCAGGTCATTCTGCTGACTCTGGCTTCACCTGTTTTCGCTACCTGAGAAACTGGAGGTTACTATTTAAAGGGAAAGGCAAATTAATCTAGCAGGATTTTTTGGGGGGGTGTTAAAGGTGACCTTCATACCAGAGTACCCTATAGAAATACTGAGGACCAGCTCCTCTTGATTAGACCACATGGATAAGTTCAGTTACTCAGCAGAAGTTTGTTCTTCAGGGTGTACTGCTTTTAAAACAAGGAAACTGAACGTGAAGACCGAAGTACCTTAGCCGGGCAGCTCACCTAGCCACGGTCACCCTTTGTAAGTCCTGTTACCCTGGTTGTGTGTGGTGCGTTTCTGAAGGAACTGGTGTGATGTGAACAATCAAAATTCTGACCGTGGCAGTTTCACTCAGCTACTGATCTTGTGTGTTGCTTTATTTGGGGATAGCTGTGAGACGCAGTAGAAGAAAATACTTTGTGAACTGTCCACTCTTGACCCAATGGCACATTTATGATCTGGTGTTAAAGAACATTTGGGCTCTGGAATCATACACTCCAGGCCAGACCTGGCCACTGCCCAGCCGTGTGACTGACTGCAGGCAGGTCCCCTCACCTCTGGGAGCCTCTGCTGGGGAAGGATATATGAAAATATTTATTTCTTAGAGTTGATGTGGGGATTATGTGAAAGAGTGCATGTTAAGTCCTTAATACGGCATATAGTTAGTGTTCAATAAAGAGTAATTGCAATTAGTAATTTGTAGTTCTCTTTTTAGAACGATTACTGACAATCATGCATACAGATCATCCTGACCAGTTAATGGGGTCTTATCTCAAGAATCTATAAAGTAAATTTTTATTTGGTATTAGCCTAAGAAACATTTTACCTTTCTGTGGTCAAAATGATTATGTATCTCAGTAGGACTAGGATGAGACAGTAAATGGAACAGGACTTGCACAGCATAGAATCTCTTAACCCTGAACCAAAGGCTTTTTTTTTTTTTTTTTTTTTTGGCCGAAGGAAGTGTTCTAAATTGTAGGGTAAGGCTTCTTCAAGCCTGAGGGGCTATTTTGTGGCGGCTGGGAAGTGTGGCTAGGTTTTGAAGGCACTCACTGCTAGGTTTAAATACAGCTGTGCATTATGCTTCACTTACATTGTTTTAATTGTGGCATCTGAGCTTTAGTCCAGCTCGAGACTAAATTCAAGTCATGCTGGAGCTGCAGACATTCTCCTTTTCCCTGCCCGTGGGTTTCTCTTTTCCTGTTCCTCTTGTCTGTATGCAGTTCTCTAAATGTAGTACATCCCCTAGTGATTGTAGGTTCTTTCCTTTTGCTCTGGGCTGATGTTTGTTATGTACACGTTTTTATTTTTATTTAAAGTTATTTTTACATGGCAGTGGAATGTGCCTTTCTCTATCTGTCCGCTTTAACCCCGTTGGACTTGCAGGGCACTCCCTTAAAAGGAACTGTCGCTTAGGGGATTAGGCAGCTAAACCGGACCTCCTGGGTCATTTCTCCCGGCGTGCTTTCTGAGGAAATGCTGATTGGTTGGTGTTAACTAATGATTCACTAAAGATTCAAATTCAGGATCTTTATTCCTGGGGCAAGTGAAACAGCCCACAGGCAAAAACTCTGAGGGTCTGAAAAATATATTGTTTTGTAGAAAGTAAAGAGTCTGGTCTGGAAGAAGCTGTTTCCCTAAGGCGTGTTCTGGTGTGATTTGTGTGGGGCTGTGAAGCTACTGCACGAATCACAATGGCTCATTGAAATGTACCGACCAGGGACTGCTTCCTCAAACAAGCTCTGAACACTGGTGGGACTGGTTTTTAGAAGCTAAGATTTAAAACCCTTTTGAGTGTCTGCTACTGGAGTTTGTTTCTGTTGGTGTTGTACAATCATTATCGTATATATAAAGGCTTCAACTTTTATGTTTAAATCTTCTCTTCCATGGACCTATGACTTTTGTGTAAAAAAATTACTATGCCGCAGATTATTTTCTGAAATCCAGTATTATCTGACTTTTTCTTTTTAAAGAACCTGAGAGTTTTGTGACTTATTTTAAACTCTGCTTCCACTGTAAAGTGAGGATGGTAACCATGCCTGCCTTCTAAGGTTCTTGTGAGGTGAAGTGGAATAGCAGGTGAAGTCAGTAGAGGCTAGCTCCCTTTCTTTAAAGAGATTTTCAGAATTGTTAGACAGTCTTAGGTGAAATCCGATCCCTTATTTCATTTAGTTGTTGTCTCCTTCTTTTGTATTGATCAAAAGTGCAGTGGGGGTGGTATAGTACAGAACTGGCTTTTGATACCAGCAATGTGACCTTTGGCAAGGATTCAGTCTTTCCAATTGCAGTTTCCTCATTGAAAATAAAGGGGATAATAGCAGTAAGCTGCTCCATAGGGTTGAGGGTTGTTGGGTGGACTAAGTGAGATAAGTCTTTAACATGCTTATTACAGGAACTTCCCTGGTGGCGCAGTGGATAAGACTCCACGCTCCCAATGCAGGGGGCCTGGGTTCCATCCCCGGTCAGGGAACTAGATCCCACATGCATGCCGCAACTAAGACCCAGTGAAACAAATAAATAAATGAATCTTTTTTTAAAAAAGATGTTTATCATGGTACCTGGCAGAGAGTGAACACTCAGTAGATTGTTATTATTCAGTAGTATTGCCAAAACTAGAAGGCGTAGTGTCCTTTCTGCCATTTCAAGAGATTCCATTTCGTTTAAATTCTGTGGAGCACCGACTGTGTGTGAGGCATTAGAAAGGATAGAAACATGAGTAGCGTGTAATCCCTCTATTATAATCTAGGAAAGAAACCAAGTACACAGACATCAGTGCAAGAGAGAATAAGAGGTAGGGAGCTTCAGTTTGGGGAGATGAAAAAGGTTATGGTAACGATGATGGCACAGCAACGTGAGTGTATGTAACACTGCAGGAAGCGTGCACTTAAAAATGGCTAAAGGGGTCAATTTCCTGTTTTGTATATTTTACCACAGTTTTTTTTTTTTTTTTTTTTTGGCGTTATGCGGGCCTCTCGCTGCTGTGGACTCTCCCGTTGCGGAGCACAGGCTCCGGACGCGCAGGCTCAGCGGCCACGGCTCACGGGCCCAGCCGCTCCGCGGCACGTGGGATCCTCCCGGACCGGGGCGCGAACCCGTGTCCCCTGCATCGGCAGGCGGACTCTCAACCACTGCGCCACCAGAGAAGCCCTACCACAGTTTTTTTGTTTTTGTTTTTTTAGAGAGAGAGAGAATAAGAAAAAGGCCACGTGTGAATTGTAAATGACATTGAAGGTCAGATGAGAGGCTTTCTGGCTAGATTAGGTTCCTACTGCAAGAGGTGGACTTTGATAGGCAAGTAAGATTTAAGAAATAAATGATCAAATACAGCCATTCCTATATGAGGGTGTAGAGTGATACAAGAAACATCTGTACCTGCAAGCGGCTTTGGAAGAAAACACGACCAAGCCAGAGAAGAGCCCTCTGTGCTCCATCCGGAACGCGATTCCCCACCCCCCAGGGAGCCACCGTCTTGAATTAGGTATTTATTTCTCCGAGTAGTATTTTGACAAAAGTGGGGGCCCACGTTACCAGGTCAGATTTGCTTGTGTGAAGGGAAGTGGTAGGAAATAAGGCTGGTGAGGCGGAGAGCCCGCGAGAGCTCAGTGGCGGTGCCCTCGGTCGCGCTGCGTTTCCAAGTCTCTTTGCAGCAAGCAGCAGTGGGGTCAGAAGAGCGCTTTAGGAAGAATATTTTGGCGGCAGGGCGTGGGCTGGATTGGCATGCGGAGGTTCCCGAAGACCAGGTCAGGCGGAAACGGAAGGGCAGGTGAGAAGAGGTTAGGGTTTGAGCTCGAGCTCTGGGAGGGGAGATGCAGACCAGCTGGTTGGAGCCCTTCACACATGGTGCCCTTGTGGAGCTGTCCCTCCCCCTCCCCTGCCCGCCGAGGGACCCCATCAGCTTTGCCTTCCAAATGCTCCCCTCCCTAGTCCCAGACACACGGTCCCTTAGCCTCTTGGTATGCCTCCTCGGTGGAACTTGAGACACATTTTGTAAGTCCCTTGCTTCCCTGTGTCCCCAACTGGCCTGGGGGTTCCATTTTATCACGTTTATCTTTGTGTCCTTGGCACCTAGCACATGCCTGGCGCACAGGATGTGCCCGGTTAGTGCTGCTGAGTAAGTGGAGGTAGCTGGGCTTTGAGTGGAAGTGAGAGGGTGGCCCAGAGCGAGGCTGGAGGAGGGAAGAAGGGGTCCTTGAGACCGTGGTAGCCTGGGTGTGGGGGACAGGCAGGGCGGTTCCGTGACATCGTCTGGCAGGCAGCTGAGAGTGCAGTTCTGGAGCTCGGGGATGGTTTGCTTAGAGATACAAATGTGGGGGCTGACTTCATCCAAGTGCTTGTTGAAGTCAAGGAGAATATAAAAGTTTGAAAGGCCATTAGGAAGAATTGGGTTGGGAGAAGGAAGGAGGTGCCATGGAAGGACACGGGTCCGATGACTCGACTTTACAGACAAGTTGACACCCTGTTGCCGCACCTGTGCCTTACAGATTGTCCGGGGGAACCCGGAAACAGGCTGCACTGGTTGAACCTCATTGTCACGTGCAGAATCGAGGTGCTCTTGAGCTAAGCCAGCCTCATTGTAGGTTTGGCTTTTATCACAGTATTTGTAGCGCAGTGTTGCTGTGGGGCGCGCGCCAGGTAGCCGTGCAGGGTTGTCTCCAGCGAGCTGTGCGTCGGCCGCTGCTCACAGACGTGACCGCTGAGGCTCCGAGCCTGCCGGGGCAAGAGCTCCAGCTGGTTTATTTCCTTCCTCAGCTGTGTGGGGTTTTCGCATCCCATCATTATTCAGGAAAACCATCTTAGCCAGTGGTACAAAGACAGAGGAAAGTTCTTTGTAGAGTTACTTCATAGGGAAGAGTGAAAGTAGAGCAGTAGATGTAGTTTTGTGGCCAGTAGGTTACCTTGCAGTATGTCAGGGGAAAGCTTTTCAACGCATTCCTCATGGAATTGTGAGCAACGTTGTTCATCGTACCAAGGGGTGCGTGTGAAGCGCAGATGTTTGAATAGTTGTTATATTACAAGCAGTGTCGCAGTTAATAAGAGACTTGATTTGAAAGAAACATTATCTCCAAGGTTAGCTAATGGCACCTTGAGGTTATATGCATACCCATAGCCCAGGGCTGAGGTTGGCAGAGGAACAGTAAGTGCTGGTTGGTGCTTGCTGCCGTCAGACAGCGCTCGCCTTAATGTGAGCACGGCTGAGGTAGGGTAAGTTTATTCATTTACTCAACCTTTATGGAGCACCTTGCGTGTGGGGCGCGGGGTGTGAAACTGCTCAGCCATGGAGTTTTCATCTTTTAGGATCTCGCAGGTATGCGAAAGCCAGTTTCAATGTATGGGTGAAACAGTAGGGGTGAGGACGTGCCCTAGTGGGAGGGAGACCTGGTGAACCTTTGCAGGGCTCAGGGAGATCCTTGGGAGTGTTTCCTGGAGGAGATGACTCATGAGCTCTGATTGGAAGGGTGAGTTAACCAGGTAATGAGGGAGAAGGGCTTCCAGGCATGGGGCTGGGCTGCCTGAACAGAGGCGCAGAGGAAAGAAGCAGATACTGTGTGCACAGGAATACTGCAGGCCTTGCTGGAGGGGCCGAGGCAGGGCGTGGGGGGAACGAGGCTGGAGAGGCGGGCAGAAACCAGACAGCCCCGTGTTTCCTGAGAAAGCTTGGGCTTCGCTCTCCAGTCAGAGGGAGCCACTGGAGATTTTAAACCAGGGAGTGGTGTGGTCATACTTGGCGATTTATGTAGATGACTCAGGCAGCCAGGAGAGGATGGATTTGAGGGGGTAAGACCAGAAAGCGGGGAGATCAGTTAGAAGGCTGAAAGAGGATTGAGGAAAAAGGTTCTCAGGCAGCCAGACTCTTTGACTTGGAGGCTTACACCAGTCCCATTGCACAGCCTGCTGAGTCTTGCTTTGCACACAATTCAGATAACAACACACTTGGTCCTATGGCTAATCTGTCAGTGGCAGATTTTTTAAAGGGTGTAGGGAAAAACTAGTAGAGCCAATTACACCATCCAGAAATAAGCTGCACAAAAAATGTAAGATCAGCTGTTAAGCATAGGATTTTGGGGTTGTTAGACTTCAGACACGGGTTAACCTTTCTAAATAATTGGTTTCCTCATCTTTAAAAGGGAAGAATTAAAATACCGTCCTTATGAGACTTTGGAGGATTAAGTAAGATAATGTTTGTAAACTGGAACACAGTGTGTGACCATGATAAATGCCAGTAAATGAAGCTGTGCCGGCTGAGAATGAAGTGGTTGAGGCTGTTTGGTTTGGGGTAGTGCTTCCCTAATTCTGGATTGTTGATGGCAATTACAGAAAGAGGGCTCTGTGGTCCAGAAATCTGGGGAATCTGCTGAAATTAGAGGGGTTTTGTTTTGCTTTGCTTTGTTTGGTTTGGTTCTTACAGCTAGTGTGTGTGGTAGTATTTCCCACACTTACTCCATGGCAGATCGCAGTCTGGTGGGGCTAGGTTCCCTGGGGCACACTTGGGCAGATGCTTATTTAAGGACATAAATGTATCCGTCTGCTTCCATGACCCAGGGGTATTGGTTTATCATAGGCCCCCTGTAGTTACTTGATATTGATGATTCTGTCTCATCAAAGGTTGTCCTTTGTGCTTTCATGTACTCTGTTTAAGGAGGCAAGGAAGGAGACTTCCCTGGTGGTGCAGTGGTTAAGAATCCGCCTGCCAGTGCAGGGGACATGGGTTTGAGCCCTGGTCTGGGAAGATCCCACATGCCACGGAGCAACTAAGCCCGTGCGCCACAACTACTGAAGCCTGCGCACCTAGAGCCTATGCTCCGCAACAAGAGAAGCCACAGCAATAAGAAGCCCAGGCACGGCAACTAGAGAAAGCCTGTGCGCAGCAACGAAGACTCAGTGCAGCCAAAAATAACTTAATTAATTAATTTTGAAAAAATAAAGCAAGGAAGTAGATTTAAGATTTCTGATCCCAATTGATCAAACCTTTAAAAAATGACATTTTTAACATGTTTATTATAGAAAAATTTAAAAATACAGAACTATAAAGTAGAAAAATATAATCACATGTAATACCACCGCTCAGATAAACACTGTTAAACATTTTATACATTTTCTTTATGTGTTTTCTACCACTAGGATCATTCTGCATGTAGAGTTTTTGACTTGTTTTTTATCTGAATTTATGCTCTGGGCATTTTCTTATTTTTTGTCAGAAGATCCTTACATGACATGATTTTTCGTGGCTTATGATATTTTATCATGTGGGTATGCCACAATTTATGTGACTAGTCCTTTATTACTGGGTATTTAGGTACTGGGTTTTTTTTGCTTTCATAAATTGTATGGTGGTTAACATCTTTGAACATAAATCTGTTAAAATATCAACACTTAATTTTTTTGAAAATGAGTCAGTCTTAAGTATCTAGGCAATACTTTTAGTTAGAACATCTTATTCCCTACATCACTTATAATTGCAGTTTTTTTGTTGTGAAATTTAAGTAGAATAATTTAGAGTAACTCATTCTCCTTTAACTAATCCCTTTCTCTACCCACAGACTAAAAAAAAAAAATCTCGTTATTAGAATAGCATTTTCTTATACTGAATAGAAGATGAATAATTTCAGTCATGTGAGAGTAAACTTTTATCTATTAAACTGAATTCTTGAGTCAGGTGTTGGAAAGTTCACGTCATGATGTATTTTAAATGTAAAAGCAAAATTGTCAAAAGATGTAGTCTTAATATACATCTGGGATCTACCTGGATAGGCATTTTCTTATCTGCACCTGTGTAAAGACTATCCCAGAAAATTCTCATACATGCTTTTCTTGTAGTTTGTGGTGAAGAGGGGAAAACCCCAAAGCTCTTACTAAACAAGAGAACGCGTTGGTTGGTTGTCTTGGCAAGAAACTACTAATAAGAAAAGCAAAGTTTAGAAATTCTGTCTTCTGTAGGCTGCTTTCTTTTGGGGAGGGGGGGAGGGATCTGGATTTTTTAATTACTGTGGAAGCTATTAATTGACCTCCCTCTACTTAACTAAAGTGTTCCAGTAATTGGCATTCTCCATGCCCTTCATCAAATATAATGATTGATGCTCTCCCCCCTGCCCCCCATCATGATTAGATGCCCGGGCATTTCTGCTCCCACACCACAGTTGCGTGATTCCTGAGAGTCAAGTGTGTTTTCTCTCAGACATGTTCATTCTGATTTTTTTTTTTTTATTTTTGAGATTTATTTTTATTTATTTATTTATTTTTGGCTGTGTTGGGTCTTCGTTGCTGTGCGCGGGCTTTCTCTAGTTGCAGCGCCTGGGGGCTACTCTTCGTTGTGGTGCGCGGGCTTCTCATTGCAGTGGCTTCTCTTGTTGCGGAGCACGGGCTCTGGGTGCGCGGGCTTCAGTAGTTGCGGCTCGCGGGCTCTAGAGCGCAGGCTCAGTAGTTGTGGTGCACGGGCTTAGGTGCTCCGCGGCATGTGGGATCTTCCCGGACCGGGGCTTGAACCCATGTCTCCTGCATTGGCAGGCGGATTCTTAACCACTGCGCCACCAGGGAAGTCCCTCATTCTGATTTTGTTACAGTAATTTTATGATTTCATTAAGTACTATGGCAACCGAGGAACCCTGCGTGAAAAGAGAGAGTGAAAAACTAAGCTGAGTGCTTTGGAAAGAGTTACTATAAGGTGATTCACTAGAAAAAAAAAAAAGCTTGCTAGTATTCCAGAAGGATTCTGCTCTCATCTTGCTGGTCCAGTGTCTTCAGGTTCCCCCCATGAGAGGGTGTGGTCTAGGCAAAGAACTTCTGGAAATCGAGCCAGTGGACCCTTTCTCTAAGCAAGGACCTTTGCCTTAAATGAAAAAAATGGATAGATCTTTAAAATTCTGTGTGTTTAGTGAGTTACTGCTTTAACCAAACTGCTCAGTTAACCAGCAGCTGACTGGTTCTGATTACGTGAAGTGAGGGCTTCTCTGTGTTTTCCTGGCTCACCTGCTGTGAGGTTCTGATTCTGTAGCGTGACAAGCCCGTTGCTCTTAGGAGATGAGGGACTGAGGCCAGTAACACTGTGTTCACTTGGGGCCATCCTGCCTCTGCTCCTCATCCCTTTCTTCGTCCACCCGGAGTCCCCAGGGATTACAAGGCCAGTGATACTAGGAAAGTAACATTTATTATCGACACCACTAGCCACGCAAGTCCAGGAAGTGGGGGAGATCTTGGGTTTTTTTCTCTCCACCCACCCCCCGAATATTAGGAAATACGTCTTCTAGGGAAAAAAAAAAAAGGAAAAAACAAAAAAACAACGGAACACCCTGGTATGTTGTGCCTGCCAGAAGTAGAAAACAATCAAATCCTGTGTAGCTGAGACCACTTCTTCCCTGGGGCTAGTCCGTTTATTTTCAAGCCTAGCTTTTTGCATTTCCTGTGGTCAGTTGCACTTACAGTGAATAACATACTAATTTTTAAGATGCTAGTCAGCTCCATATGGAAGGGATTGGTCGAGTCTACGTCCATTGTCTGCTCCTTTCTGAGGACAGCAAGTTTCTCTCAACAAGAAGGATTTTGATATCTGCGATCAGAAGTAGCAGCCTTTATTAATCTAATATGTTCTGTTGAGTGGTTGTTTCGGTGGAACATTTGATAAGCAGCTGGCAAATTTCCTTTCCCGAGTAGGCTGTAGCCTTGGAGATGGTTTCACGCAGCCCACGAGATGGTTGTATTTTAGAACAGTTTCATAATGTTCTACAGTTCTCTCACTGGATTTTTTGTATTTTCATATCCTTAATTTTTTTAACATGTTAAACAGTCCAACTCAGCAACTGTTAAGTTTTTTCATAGAAACTCAGGGAACATTTGGATTGAATCAAGCCACATTGGGTTGTGTTTACAGGTCACCTCTTGGATATTATAGGCTTGGATTACAGGCTCCACCTGAAAGCCTGCCTTCAAATGGAAGACTCTGGTGAAATGAGTGCATCACTGGGAAGGTCTTTTCACTGAATGGAAGATGAATTTGGGTTTTCTGATAACCTAACCTTTAGTATTAAAGCCCAGACTCAAATTGCATGTGACTTTGGTGAAATCTACCATAAAATTAATTGGTGAACTAGATCAAGTGTAGCACAATAAAAGGAAACGAGGTTAACCTGGCTGAATGCGTGCCAACCTTTTTATCACCTAATCCATAAGCCTGCTGTGTTTAAAGTCTGAATGCAACCTGAACTTTTCTAGTGGAAAGTAAAAGGCTAAGATTTCTTTCATTCTGTATCTTTGTATTACATATAACTTTCTATTTTATTTGGAGAGGAAAATACCAAAATCAAAATGAATTTCCCACCAAAAGGAACCAGTGTTTCTTTGAGAAGGACCCACCTGAGTTGGGGGCAGCAAATGTACAGATTGGTCTGGGACATCTGCTTTACCAGAGAGCAGGGCAGCTGTCAAACCTCTGGGGTATGTCAGCCTAAGAGCCAGCTCGAAGTGTCTCCCACTGGCCACGGACAGCTTGAGCATCAGAAAGATTAACGACTGCCGCTGATTAAAAATCTGTTACTTAATAACGATTCCTCCAAGAAAAGCTTATTGGTCGTTTTTGGAGGTTGCTTGAGCACTAACTCAGTCTTCTAAAAGTTGGCTTTAAAAGCGGAGGGGCGGTGAAATCAAACCTTCATCCTGCTTTTCCTGTATAAATTATTTCCGATACTCAAACAGATGAGGCAGAATGCTCATAGAGGAATTCAAGCCAATACATACAAAAGATGAAATGAAAGAAATTTTAGTAAGTGTAGTTACAGCATTGTAGTTAGAGTTGTGAAGTTCTTGCCCATTAAAGATACATATTAAAGTTTTTACGGGTGAAACGCTATTATGCCGAGATTTGCTTTAAAATGCTTCCCCCCTTAAAAGTGGGGAGTACAGAAGAAACAAGACTGGCAAACGTCGCTAATCACGGAATCTGGGAGAAGGGCGCACAGGGATTCGTTACACTTACCTCTGCTTTTGCTTTGTGTTTGAAATATCCTAATAAAAGGGTAAAGGAGAGGCATAAATAGAAATGAAATTTAGGTGATTAGTGGAACTTGAAAATAGAGAAGTGGTGGTAGCCTGGATTTTGTGTAGTAGGGTCGATTCTGTGGTATAAGTCGTGGTGTAATCCTGTAGAAAACACGCCTGGAGACAAAATACCCTAACTCTTAATGTCATACCTCTGGAGGTACTTCCTGGCACTCGTGACTTTGGTGATCTCTTAAACCTCCCTAAGATTGCGTTTCCTTTTTCCTGAGTAAAATGGGGACAGATCTGTCTCACCCTCGCCGAGAGGATTAAGGAGGTATAATGCGTGAAGGGACGGTGGCACAGCGCCAAGCACACGGTGAGAGCTCAACAAATGTTCACAGATACTGTTGAACTGTGTCAGGTGCTGGCGAGAGTGAAGCTGTCACGTCACCACCAGTAACTTGTCTTACTTAAATCTTTAAGTTCGCATCTGTTTGATTTTTTTTTCCCCTTTTTCTCCCCTGAACCTTTCTTTTTTAAACTTTTTATTTTATATTGGAGTGTAGCCGATTAACAATGTTGATAGTTTCAGGTGTACAGCAGAGCGACTCAGCCGTACGTGTACATGTGTCTGTTCTCCCCTGAGCCTTTTCTTTGCAGAGCAAACGCAGTCAGGGCTGCAGGCTGCGGTACAGGGTGACTGGCGCCCTCTGGAGTTAGGCCCTGTGAGCCGAACACCGCCCATCCCCGTGGCGGTCTTGACGGCGGAGCCGCGCGCTCGGGAGGACAGACTGTTCTGGTTGTTGTCCCCCCAGAGCCTGGCATGTAATGGGGCTTCTTAAGTATTTCTTGAACGAATGAATGAAAAGCGCAGGCCGCTGTGTTGGAGCATGTTGCGGTGGCTGTTATGAGCCATACATAGTCTAGGTACTGGAGTTCATGAGTGACTTAAAAAAAAAAAAAAAAGGTGTGTAAAGTATTGTGGCTTCCAGGCCATCACAGTCATAAACATTACTCCCACATTCTCGTAGGCTTTCCAAGAGGGCTGAGTTTCATCTCAAGAGAAGGGATTGTGTGACGCTGACCCGCCTCTAATGATCTCCACATATGTGCTGCATGTCTGATGTCTACGCAGTAATGGGTAGTTTCGCTTTAGAGCAATCACGGTCATGATCTTAATTTTTTTTTTTTTTTTTTTGCGGTACGCGGGCCTCTCACTGTTGTGGCCTCTCCCGTTGCGGAGCACAGGCTCCGGACGCGCAGGCCCAGCGGCCACGGCTCACGGGCCCAGCCACTCCGCGGCATGTGGGATCCTCCCGGACCGGGGCACGAACCTGTGTCCCCTGCATTGGCAGGCGGACTCTCAACCACTGCGCCACCAGGGAAGCCCTTAATTTTTTCCCTTTATGCTTTGCTTCCAAACTGTGATCACTCCTGTGGTGAAGTAGGGGTGCAGATAGTTTCACCTGGTTGGTTGTAATAACGAGCATTAATCTATGTTGTTACTGTTTAAAAATTTATTATGAACATTCAAAGAAGCTAATCTTCAAAACAGCTTAGCAAGGTTTTAACAACCGACAGGTAGTGGAGTCCTCCAGATTGAGTTGAACACATGTTTAGCAGTAGGCATGTGTTGGCCTGGGTACTGTGCTGGGTTCTGGGTATCGGGGAGTGAACAGGGCTCAGTTTTCCTCTTAAGGGGCCTGATGTTCTCATCAGAAGGGTGAGCGTGAGCTCAGACATCGTTGTATTTCATGGGGAAAGCCATTCCAGTTCTGTCAGTCGGGCCTTTGTCGAGACAGGGCACTCAGCTTGGGGAAGGTGGGTGTAGACTCCCCCGGGGCTGGTGCAGGACGGGCCACGGGTGTGAGGGATGGAGCTGGGTGTGGAGAGCGAGAGAGGGGGCTGCTTTTGATTGGGGTGGGGGGTTTGGTCACCTACAGCGACCCCAGAGGGAGGGGACCCAGAGAACCCCCTCCTCATTTCACTCTCGTCCCCTCCTCAGTCCCCTTCGCTGATCCAGCTAGAACCAGAGGGCAGGGGGCCTGAGCCGTGGATGTGGTTCAGCCAGCTGGCCCCTGGGGCACAGAGCGGGATGGAGAGTGCACCTCAAGGAGAGATGGAAGGTTCCAGCCCTGGGTTAGTCCTCTGGGTGCCGTAACGCATTACACAACTTGGTGGCTTAAAACAAGACAAAGTTATTCTCTCACAATCCGGGAGACCAGAAGTCCTAAATCAGGGGTGTCCGTGCTCCCTCCAGAGACTCTAGGAGAGAATCCGCTCCTTGCCTCTTGCAGCTTCTGGTGCTGCCGGCCTCCGTGGCTGTGGCCGCATCACTCCGTCCCCCGCCTCTGTCTTCACATGGCCTGCTCCTCTCTATGTGTTCTCCTCTGTGTGTCTTGTATAAATCCACTTGCCGTGGGATTTAGGACGACCCAGGTAATCTAGGATGATCTTTGTCTTCTTTAACTTAATTACATCTGCGAGGAGTCTTTCCCCAGGTAAGGTCACATTCCCAGGTCCCAGGGACTAGAATGTGGACATTTCTTTTGGGGAGCCACCATTCAGCCCGCTACAAGCAGCCGTCGCTCGCAGGAGAGTTAACACGCCATGGTGACACAGTGATAGCTGTTGGCGTGACTTTGTTTAATTTGTCTCCAGTCGAGGGGCGCTCCGCGAGGGCAGGGTCCGGCCTGCCTCGTTCACCCCTGTGTCCGTCGCCGGCCCTGCCCAGGGTCAGCGCCTGACAGTGCCTCAGAAAAATCCTTTTTTGGATGAATGAATAAACAGATGAACGGACAAGCACCGTGAACTACAATACAGAGTAAAACCGGGGTGTGCTCTGTGAGGCCACAAAAAAGAGCTCAGATGTCGCTAGTGGTGTGCTGAAGGAAAGGCAGTTCAGTTATATCAGTTGGGTCTCTGGCACGACCGGGGGCGCTCAGCTTGGGGGAGTCGAGGGGCCTTTAGTAAAGGTGTTCTTTACAAGGAGATGGTGGGTGTAGACCCCTCAGGGCTGGTGCAGTTCCGCTTCAAGCCAGACACTTAACAGGGACGGATCGAGCGGCGCGGGAGTTGGGCCTCAGAGAGCACCCGGCGATCAGGGAGCGAGAGTGTGTGTAGCTTTTCGTGCGGCTCTGGGAGCCGAAAAAGGCCCAGAGCCACAGCCAGGGCAGGGCTTTGAGGAGGGGCGTTACAGGCCGGGGCAGCGCGAGCAAAGTTGTTGGCGAGGAGTGTTTTCTCTACCAGACGGAATGTTTACTTGTTAAATAAAATGGGATCCTTGACTTTGTACAAATACTAGGCCTCCGAGCATGGCAGTAGGTGAGAGGGCAAACCTGTGGTTGGTGTGTTTGTTTTGTTTTTTGTTTTCGGGCTGCACCTCGTGGCATGCGGGGATCTAGTTCCCCGAGCTGGGATCGAACCTGTGCCCCCTGCCGTGGAAGTGCAGAGTCTTAACCACTGGACTGCCAGGGACGTCCCCCAAACCTGTTTTGATCTTAGTTCCCCAGCCTAGATTCTGTGTCCTTACTGGGCTTTGAGCATTTAAAGGACTTTAATACGATCAAGAATTTCCATCTATTTTGTTGAAATTTGCTCACATAATTCAATAATGTCATTTACTTTGTTATGATAAGGATTATATTATAGTGTAAAGGGGGAATAAGGGACTACTCTGGGTATCTTTCCATAAAAGATTTATCTTGGAAACCTAGGCAGGTTTGCTCATTGTAGTGTTTATAGAAAGGCACAGTTATAATTATAGTTGAAGGGGCAGACAGGCCAGCTTAAATCAGAACTTCACATTGTGGAAGCATCTGGTTTGGAAAACATCCACTGCAGACCCAAACCTTGACCCAGCTCTGGACAGTGGGGTGCAGGCAGGCCCCCATCCTGGCCCCGAGTGCCTCTCGATTGTAACTACTGCATGTGTCATGCAGAGGGGAGTTTATGTCTGTTTTCCTCCTCACCAACTTTATTTTCTACCACACTCCCCCAACCCAAATAAATAATGACCTGTGCATTTGAGGTAGAATGTACATTCTGTGAGAATGTCATATAGTGATATAAGCCTCCCAGGAGAGAACGATATCTCCACTCTGCCTGGACAAGTATATGTAAAAGACCTTGGTTTTTTTGTTTGTTTTAAACAAAGGCAGCTTATCTCCCTAGAGCCTCTGCCCTTCTGGTTCTACTAATACCTAACAGGTTTTTTTTTAATTAAAACATAATTACTTTCTATAAATTTATACATGCTTATTATAAATGATTCAAACACTATACACAAGTAGAAAGAGGAAAGTAAAAACAAAAAGTCACACTATTGAGAGGTCGCTGTTAGCTTTGGGTGACCGTCCTTTCAGACAGCCCTGCTCACGGATGGACAGACGGGCAGATATCACTGTGTAAGTGGGTCTTACTGTAAATGCTGCCATCACACATCTGTTTTCTTTGATTTTGAACAGAAAAGGAAACTGAAGTGAAACTGAGTACATTTATAAAAATGTTTCATTACCACAGAGAGTTTATTTCTTGGAAAGATTTCTCTATGGTTAAGAAAAAGAATCATGAGACACCATCAAGAGGCTGGGACCCAGTTTTCGGTTTCGGGGTGTATGGCTCCGCACGAGGCCGCCTCGCGCGGGTCCTCGGATCAGTAGGACGGGGTGGAGAGTCAGACCGCGCATCACCCAGGGCGGCTGCCACTTGATTAAGCCTTGCTGAGTGTGGTGTGCATGGTCCCCCCGAGTCCTTTGCAAACGATAGAACAAGGCTGGCTGCTTCCTCCCAGTTTTCCTCAACTGGGATGATGAAAAGGAATGTTGGGGAGGAAGGTCTTTCTCTAATGCAGCATCAAAGGCGTGTTTGGGCGCCGATGCTTGTGCTGGAAGAGCTTTATCAGAGGCTTAAGAAAGAGGCTTTTCCCCACTTCAGCCTACGCCCTGGCCACCGCTCCCGCCACCACTGTCCACCTGGAGAGGGTGCGGGCGTGCCCTGGGTGGCCACTGAGAATTTCCTGATAGTCGTGTAAAAACATCTGAGTACCCGGGGAGAGAAAGGGTACAGCCAGCATAACGGTCGTCTCCATCGGTTGGAATTGTATTTTGCCTCTGCAGTCTGTGCATGACATGTTGTAGGAGAAGTGATTCTGACCTGACTTGGACCCCAGGAGAACAAGCTTTATTCGTAGATACATTTTAGGGTGGAACTGTGAGGTAAGGATCACCTGGGGGCTTGGAAGACACTCTGTAGGCCTGGGTCCCCTCCTAGAGAATTGCTCCTCTGGGGCTGGTCTGGGCCTGGGGGACTTGCCAGCGCCCCCTTGCCTTCAGGTAGGTCAGCTGATGCTGAGGACCCCCGCGGTAGGCTGGCCCTTGGTGGTGCTAGGACGGCGCACTTCCCTCACGCGACGCCTTTCCAGTGGCCCCTCGGGAGCCCTGTGCTTGTGGTCTGCCTGCACTGAAGACTTGGGGAAACTCCTGATCGGATGGCACTTAGATCCAGGATGAGTGAGACCCTCCACCGCCGTCCCCAAGGGTTCCTCTATTATGGGAGCCCGTCTGTTGCATAAAGGATTTGGGGCATTTGTTGCTTGACAAGCACAGCTCATGGCTTTTTTCTTTTTGACTCTGCATTTTGTTACCCACCTAGTTTGCCAGATCTAGCCTCAAGTGACTGGCTTTTTAGGGGATGAGAGGGTCTCTCTGAGTGATTCAGCAGATCCTTGCTGAGTGGCTGCTGTGTGCTGGCTGTTTGGCACAGCGCAGATGACAGGATACCCGAAGGGGTAACAGTGAGCGGGTGCACAGACGTAGTGCTCACTGGTTGCCGTTGGTGGCAGGAAGGAAACAGGTGCTGTGACAAGAGGGCGGCCGCTGGCTTAGCGAGGACGGCCAGGGAGGCCTCTGCGGACAAGGCGCTCAGCTGGGGCCGGGCAGTGAGGTGGAGCCGGGGGCCTGCCCCGGGAGAGCTTGGCTGGTTCTCAGAACTGCCGGGACGGGCCGAGTGAGGGCCAGGTCACCCCAGGGCTCAGAGATCAGGGCCTGACGAGTTCGGTTCCATTTTCGCTGATTCTCAGTTTGAGACTAGGAGGGTGCCTGTTCCTCTCAATTCTCTGGGCCTCACAGGGCCTGACAAATAACAGTTGCTCGGTAAGTGTTTATTGAACACAGAACTGATTGAGTCAGAATGATGGCGTGCACGGGGCAGTGGGTCCTGACGGTGGCCTTGAATACCTGCCCCTTCCCGTCCATCAGATGAGACCAGTGGGAGCAAAAGATCTCATCAACAGTCTGTTTTATTTCTTTATAATTCGAGTTTAAATTTTGAGATAATTGTAGATTCACATGCAGCTGTAAGAAATAACACAGAGATCCTGTGTGACCTTCACCCGGGTTCCCCCGCTGACGACATCTTGCAAAATTCTAGTCCACTCCCACGCCAGAATTTTGACACAGATGTGGTCAGAGCAGGGCACCGCGGCCACGAGGAGCCTTCCCGTTGCCTCTCAGTCGCTTCCCTCCCCCGAGCCACGAATCCATCTCCATTTCTGTAGTTTTGTCCTTTCAGGAATGTTTGTATACACAGAATCTCAGAGTCTGTGACCCTCTGGGCGGGTTTGTTTCTTTCGCTTAGCCTTGTCCCCTGGATCTTCGTCCACGCTGCACGTGTCTTAGCAGCTCATTCTTTCTTAGGTCTGTGTTCTGCTCATGGTGTGGGTGTAGTACTGCATTTAGCCCTTCACCTGCTGAAGGACACCTGGGTGGCTTCAAGTTTTTGATTACAGAGAAGGCCGTTCTGAACATTCACGTACAGGTTTTTGTGTGAACATAAATTTTCATTTCTCTGGAATAAATGCCCAAGTGTACAATTTCTGGATGGTATGGTAGTTACCTGTTTTAAAAGAAATTGCCGAGCTGTTTTCCAGGGTGGCTGTACAATGGTTGGTTGGTTTGTTCTTTTAAATGGCTTAATCGAAGGAAAGACTCTTCTGCAGGACCTCTGGATGCAATGTGCCTGGAGGCCGAGCTGCTGTGGGTAGGGGTTGGGGTGGTGCTGGGAGCCCCCCAGGACCCCTCCAAAGTCTGCAGGACCAGGAACCCGGTCAAACCAGGTCTTTCCAGCCCTCGTAGTCCTTGCTGGCTGAAAGCAGCAGCAAGAGAGGAGAGTATTTCCACTGTACTAGTTTTATAGTATTGAGCTAGAGGCTTAATTGTCTATTTTAGCTTAAATTCTATTTACCCTGAGCCTAATCTTGAGGGCCCTGCCTTGTGGTCCCTGCGAGAGATGCAAATTATGTGTCTGCTGAGGAGAGGAGCCCCCCAGTCGGTGGTCAGGGCCTCCTGCTAGAGACCTGCATCCAAGGCTCGCTCTTTGTTCTCACACGTGTGAGTGTGTGCGCGCGCGCTGGGAATTGTGCACTAGCGCCAAAGGGTATGGCTGGAGGGGGAGGGGTTGAAGCGGAGGCAGCAAGCCCAGGAATCTACAGTCAGATGAGGAAGAGGAAGGAAGTAGCGAAAATAGCCTGGGTGGGGTGGGGTGTAGAAAATATCGAGGGGAGGACAGGATGGCTGGTGTGGGGCTGACGGAGAGCTTCGGAGAGAAACAGGGGCAAATAAGACTTCAAGTCCAGAAAGCGAGGTGGCTGCGGGCCGTGGAGGAGCCCTTCACCAGCAAGCGGAAAGGGGACTGAACTAGAAGTAGGACACGTTGGTATTTTTGCTTTTTTATTCAGTGTCCTTCTGGTTCCGTTTCATTAGGACTTCCTCACCTTTTCTCAGACCTCGCATTAACCCCTCTCACCCCTGAGGTCCAGGCGGGCTTCCCCACCCACACGTGACCTGCCCCCCCCCCGGAAGCGCAGGACCCCTGTCGGGCAGATAAATCCCCGCCCCCAGCTTCGGGTCAGCGGTGCTGATGGACCAGCGGTCAGGAGCTGGGGAGACTCAAGCCTCTGCTCAGACGTGAAGAGCCGGTGTCGGGCGTAGGGACAGAGTAGAACAGGGCCCCTGAGCGGATTCCTTCCCGGGGTCTCGGGCTTTCGTGTTTGATCTCAAAGGCTGATGACTAAGCCTGAATTGACACGACGCCAACTGGCCCTCCTCTGATAAAAAGTGATTCTTTCACTTCTCTGCAACAGCAGCAACTCGTTTTGGAAAACTCTAGCTCTAAATCTTTAGAGCCGTTCGCTGCTGGGAGCACAATGGCAGTGGTAAGGGATTCCGGTCACAGCGCAGCTCCTGGGGCGAGAGCTTCAGCAGGTCCTGGGACAAAGCCCGTCCTGCAGGCCTGAAGGAGAGGACGTGGTCTCGCCCTTTAAGAACGGGAGCAGCGTCCAAACTAGAAATCGGGGCTGGCGTCGGGATGGGGGCAGCTGCCCAGCCAAACGGAAGCCGCTGTGGTGGCCCCGGGGCTGGGGCTCGGCGCTCACACGCTGCTTCTCATCACCCTGTATGGTCTTTGCAGACGCAGAATGTTCAGCTTAACAAAGAAATGACGCTGGCCAGCAACCGGAGCCTGGCAGAAGGAAACCTTCTCTACCAGCCCCAGCTGGACTCTCTGAAAGCACGTTTGACCCAAAAATACCAGGAACTCCAGGTGCTCTTTGAAGCCTATCAGATAAAAAAGACCAAATTAGGTAACTCTTTTAGGGTGATCTTCCAAGAATACAGAGCTGAGGGAAGGGTGCATTTTCAAGCTGTTGCACTAACCAGGAAAGGAATGTTATTATGGAACAATTTCAGATTAAGACAGTCATTACTGCTGTGAAAAAATAGTTTATATATAGGATTGTGTGAGTAATGTAGAAAAAGAGACGACTACTTTTTTTTTTTTTTTTTTTTTTTGCGGTACGCGGGCCTCTCACTGTCGTGGCCTCTCCCGTTGCGGAGCACAGGCTCCGGACGCGCAGGCTCAGCGGCCACGGCTCACGGGCCCAGCCGCTCCGCGGCACGTGGGATCCTCCCGGACCGGGGCACGAACCCGCGTCCCCGGCATCGGCAGGCGGACTCTCAACCACTGCGCCACCGGGGAAGCCCCATACTTGACTACTTTTTAAACAAGACTCTACCTTTTCCAAACAGTATAGAAAAAAAGGCAATTTTCTGAATTATGATATACAGCTAATGTTTTATCCTTGAAGTTAGGCCCTCACAGTTAATGTTGAAAAATACTCATCACTGGAATACTTTATTTTAATGTCACACTACTTTGCAGCCATTATGAAGTGACGCAGGCATTGACTATCGTTGAAGCCTGAGTGCATTGGGGGTAGCTTTCAAGGACACTGAGATTAAGAGAAGGTTAAAGGGGGAGTTCCCTGGTGGTCCAGTGGTTTAGGACTCAGTGCTTTCACTGCCGTGGCCCTGGGTTCAATCCCTGATCAGAGAACTAAGATCCCACAAGCCAAGGGGCACAGCCCAAAAAAAAAAAAAGGGAGAGAGAAGGTTAAAAAAACCACCCCCTTCAATGAAGTGTACAGTGACGTCCGATACCATGAGCCCTATGTCTGTGTAACTGCAGTAGAAATGCACTGTAACACGCCCAACCAGAATGAGTAAAGGTGCAAAGACTGGCACCGCCAGTGCTGGTGGCGATGCGCGGTCCTTCCGTGGCTGCGCGGGATGAGGATTGGAGAAGCTGTCTGTTAGCGCCGGCTGCCGTGAAAAGTAGGCATGCTCTGTGGTTCAGCAGTTCCACTCCTGGGTGTCTCCCCACTAGGAGCGAACGTTCACTCATGTCTATCAAAAGATGCACACGAGAATGTTCGTTATAAGCTTGCCTTGTGAGAGCCAAATTTGGAAACAGTCTAAGTGTCCATCTACAGAATGATGGGTAAGTTGTGACACTTCCACAGCTTTCAGTGCCACAAAGCGCTGAAAGAAATGAACCGCCGATTCGTGCAGCAGCACGCTGGTCTCAGAGACGCGCGATCGAGCGAAAGAGGCCGGCACAGAGCGCATACTGTGCGACTGCCCTTGTGTGAAGTTCAGAACCAGGCAGAACTCTTGGGTAGCGGAGGTCAGCACCCCGGAGTGGGCCTGGGGAGCCTTTGCGAACACTCTGCCTCCTAGTCTGGGTCATGGTGGTCGGGTTTGTATATGTAAAAATGCAGGTGGCACGCTTAGGATGGGTATACTTTCTGTATTTATGTAAATTATCACTCAGAACTCCAAAGGAAATAAATTATGGGGTGGTTGCAGGGTTAGGTTGCAAGGTTAGGTCACACGTTCAGTAATCGCCCCTGTGTTGTGAGGCAGGCAGGTGACGCTGGCTGCCCTTACGGCCTTTCCTGTCAGCTTCCTGGAAAGTCAGCTCGGTAGGTGTGACTCTCCTGTCGCCTATCCCGCGAACGTACACTCGTCCTTCGAAAGGGAAGTGGGGAGGAGACTGGGGGAGCGTGTCGTCCTGAGGGGCCGGGGGTCATGGCGGTTTCTGAGGGTGTGCCGGTGCCTCTCACCCTATCGTGCCTCCTGCTTCTTCCAGATAAACAGTCCAGCAGCGCTTCCTTGGAGACCCTGTTAGCACTTCTGCAGGCGGAAGGGGCCAAGATCGAGGAGGACACCGAGGTAAATCCAGCCGGCCCAGCGGCGACGCCCCAGGGCGGTCACCTGGGCCCGGTGCCCCCAGGGCCAGGCGTGCCGGCTGCGCGTGGGCTGGGGAGAGCGCCAGCCTGGGGGCCAGGGGGCAGCGGGGGCGGTCTGGTCCTCAGGTGAGCGGGCACGCTACGCTGCGAATCGGCGCCCGTCCCGTGGGTGCCACTGGCCGAGTTCCCGTGTGTCTGCGTCAGCTGGCCGGGTAGAGCCTACGGGCACGGCCAGCTGAGCCATAAGGAAATGAGTCAGGGTCCAAAGTTGTGCGGTTGCGGCCTCGCCGGACTAGGCCCGTCGGGCGGGGCGGCCCTCGTGGGCGCGAGCAGGGTGCAGCCAGGGGAGGGACGGAAACGCTGGTCTCGGCCGGGGGCTCTGCCCGGGGCCCGCCGCCTGTCCGGCAGGTGGGAGCAGCACCTCTCTTCCCGCCCGCTCGGCCCGGCGGGGCGCCAGCCGGGCCTGCAGCGAGGGGACAGGGAAGGGATGGTGTTGGGGGAAGCTGGCCCTGCCTCTCCCGGTGCCCTGGGTGGCGAAGGGCGCTTCCTTCCCTCATGCTGAGCTGCCCCGTAAACCGGGTTTCTCCTGCTCCTTCAGAACATGGCAGAGAAGTTTCTCGATGGAGAGCTTCCCCTGGACTCCTTCATCGATGTCTATCAGAGCAAGCGGAAACTGGCCCACATGCGAAGGGTTAAAATTGAGAAGCTCCAGGAGATGGTGCTGAAGGGGCAGAGACTTCCGCAGGCCCCGCCGCCGGCCCCGCTGCCCCTCAGGGTGCCCGAGCCGGCGGCCGCTGCCCTCCTGCCCTACCCCTCCCCGGAGGCCAGCGGGCCCCCCTCCGCCGTGCCCCGGCGCATCCCTCCCCCGCCGCCCCCGGTGCCCGCAGGACGCTTAGCCACGCCGTTCGCCGCCGCCCTGGGCTCAGGACAGGGCCCCCCGCACCCAGTGGCGCAGTGCCCACCGCTGCCCCCGCGCGGGGGCCTCCCCGCACAGCAGGGCTTCTCCCTGCAGCAGTTTGTGTTGCCACCCTACCCGCCGGCGCTGCCCCAGAGACCCCCGCCCCGGCTGCCTCCGCACCAGCCAGGCTTCATCCTCCAGTGAGCGGCCCTCGTCCTCCCCGGGAGACCCCGTCGCCGGCGCCTGCTGGCCGGGTCCACGCACGCAGGTGGAGGCCGTGAGCCCCGGCTGCTCGGCCAGGGGCTCTGGTGCTCGGGCCAGGGCGTCCATCTGGTTGTAGGGCCGTAGGTCAGTGGTAAGCAGGCGTAGAACACTGGTTGTGGACACCTAGGCGGCTGTGCGCTGGGCCTCAGCCGGGCACCCCCGTGGTCGCGCTGGTTTGTCTTCTCGGTATGATTCCTCAGTCTGGTGGTGTTGAATTCGTGAGTCTGGGGAAAAGCGCCCCCGCCACGCCCCGCTCCCCCGCCTCCGTTCCCACGTAGCATCGTGGTCCTCCCGTTGCAGCTTTATTTAATAAGCATGGTTCATCATTTCTGCTTTATTTTCGAGACAGTTCTGTGTGTCCCAGCCCACCGCCCACCGCAGCCCCTGGTGGGGGTCAGTCTGATTCCTCAGTCTGGTGGTGTTGAATTCGTGAGTCTGGGGAAAAGCGCCCCCGCCACGCCCCGCTCCCCCGCCTCCGTTCCCACGTAGCATCGTGGTCCTCCCGTTGCAGCTTTATTTAATAAGCATGGTTCATCATTTCTGCTTTATTTTCGAGACAGTTCTGTGTGTCCCAGCCCACCGCAGCCCCTGGTGGGGGTCAGTCGGGTGGGCCAGCCCGGAAGGTGCTTACTGAACCTGTGTGGGGCGGGCAGCCCTCACAGTCCCTCCCTCCCCCGAACCTGGATGCTTCAAAGCCACCCTCAGAGTTTGCACTCGGCCCACTGCCACGTCCAGAGGCCGGGCGAGTTGCAGCCACACGAGGAGGTGGCCGGGAGCTGGACTTTGCACAGCCAATGACGGCCCCAGCTCCGCCTCCTCTGCCTCCGCCTCGAGCCAGCCCGAGGCTCTCTATGAAGAAATACTCCTCCAATATTTTTACTGTGTGTGTGATTTTCCTGTTTTATATTGGGAAAGAAAACTTTTTTGACACTCACAAGACCATTCAGGGAAACTTTATGAAAAATGCACATACTGTTCTGAGCAGGTTGAGAATGCAGATGAAGTGAACGCAGTTTCCTCTCGTGAGCAGTGCACGGTCGCCCCTGCGGGGGCCTGTGCTGTGCCTTAGCTTACCTGGTGCCAGGAGTGGCCGGCCAGGCGCTGGGGCGGCGTCACCAGCTGCTGCCGCCCCAGCGGCTCTGCGTTCCGGGAGGGGCTTGTCTGTGTTCCTTGTCGTGTTGCAGGTGGAAGAAAAGCCCACCCACCTTGAACCAGAATACCCTTAGCCAATATTCTCTGCCTCTGGCTGGGCCTTGGGGCAGGGGTGTGACAGAGGGATGCCAGCAGCATCTCAGCTCGGCCTGGAGAAAGCCTGCCCCTCAGCGATAGGGAGGTACCAACAAGCTCCGATGCTCTGGCAACACCCCGGGCTCTGCCTGCCCCCTGGGTTCTCATCCGCACGTGCCACGTGTGCCGGATTCCCAGGGCCCAGGCGGGGCTGGGGGTAGTGTTGCCGCCCCGTCTGTTGACCAGAAAAGGCCCGTGCGCTCAGTTGTGGAACTCCTGACTCTGGCCTGTGACTCCCCAGCTGGCTGCTGCCCAGGTGACAGAATCCAGGCAGAGCTCAAACGGGGTCTGTCCCGGCAGGCCCTGGGCGAGGCCGCCAACCTTTGTCCTCAGTTACTGTACATTTCTACTCCTGGACTTGAACTCTGCTGTATCGTAATTGTTTTTAAAGAGAACAGCTGTATAGGACGATTTACTGCCCCGCCAGTCAGGTGGGCCTGTTAACGTCTGTGTATCTCGAGAGGGGTGCCACCCAGCCCGTACCTCTGCCCCCTGCAAGGGGCACAGCCAAACGTGAGCTCGGCGTTGATGTGGGGGAGGGGCCGCCAGGCTGGCCTTGCCGTCTCCAGGGCCACATCTGAGCTGTGCTTGTAAAGCTGTTAAGACCCTTTTTAATAAACAGAGAATTGTTAATAACGACCCTGTCCTTTCTTTGCCTGGGGACCCTCATGACGTGTTTGGTTCTAGAGTATCAGCAATCGGCGTTCCACCCGCGAGGCTGACTGGCGTGGCTCTTGAAGTTACAACAACTAAAGGCCACTGAGGTGGCTGAAGTGGCCGCCTGGCCCAGGGTCCCTGTGGCCCTAACGGCAGGGTTGTTCTTGATCCGAGAATCTCACGTGCGCCCAAAGAGACGGGAAGGAAGCGCGCTCTCCTGTGTCGGGGTGTCTTTGGGGTCTTAGCCGCCCGCCAGCGCCTCAGCAGGGGACTCGGGGTGCCCCCTGGGCTCAGTCCCCCCCCCCCGCCGGCTTCTGTCCACAAGCCAGCTGCACGGCTGATGGAAACTACTTAGAACATTCTCTGCTGATTTCAAGTAAATGATACAATCCTGTGGCTGGCGTTCTGCTCTCGAGACTGGCCCACAGGTGTTTAAAGGGGACGCGGGGCTGAGTCAGGCGCTGCTGGCGGCTGGGGGGAGGGACCTCACTGCCCCTGGGCGCCTTCGTGTCCCTGGGAGGGACTCTCCTCGGGGTGTTTGTGGAGCACAAGCACCAAGCCGCCCCGTGAAAGCTTCCCTATCGCCGTGTCCTCTAAACGGATGCCATCGCCTTCGTGTCACGGTGCCGGGAGGGTGTCTAGGAGACACTGCTACGGCTTTCCTGTAAGAGGGGAGCGTTTCCTGAGAAATCATCTTGCTTTTGTTTATGAGAATGTGTCTGACAGTTCTGTCTTTTCCCAGTGGCTGCTGGGAAGCTTACAGCCAAATCTGCAGTCCACCCCCGCTGGGGGCGCTGGGCTGGACAGAGTCACGCGTGATTCTCTTCTCCCTCCTCGGGGCCGCTCTGCTCACGGGACATCCAGGGAGGACCGGTGCCTGACCTCAGCCGGACTGGTAGGTGCTGCGCGCGCCGCGGGGCTCCACTGCAACGTGTGCTCGCTGAGGACCCAGGTGCAGTCGGCTCACGCCGGCCTTCACTGGTTTGGATTTGGTGAGAGAACCATCTGCTTTAGTCTGTTTGCCGAAGCTGTTTTCCTTGCAAACAAGGGCCAGACTCCGCTCCCTCTCACTGCCCTTCCAGTTCACGGAGGCTGGTTTTCAAAGCCCTATCTATCTCACCTGACCACACCCGCCCCCTCACAGCCCCACTTCATCCTCCGGGAAACCGAGGCAGGGGGAGTGGCGTGCTTGCCACACGGCAGGAGCCACACGAGGTGCCCTTTTCCTCCCCTGACCTGCGCCGTCCTTTGGATCCACAAATGCTGGTGATCTTGGGGGAGGGGCGCGGTTGCTGAGGGCAGCCGGCCACGGGGTGCTTCCAGGGAACGTGGGTGCGGGCACAGCCAGCTGCGCTCTCAGGAACCTAGACGCCTGGTAAGTTCTCCAGTGTAAAGGCTGGTTTGGCCACTGCAGTCAAGTCCAGCCCAGGGCTCAGGGTCACCACCAAGCTCAGACGTGAAATTCAGGTGAAATTCTGCAGCTAAGATTTGTAACTGAGGAATCGGCCTCACCCCTCCCTTCCTGAAAGAGGCGGAGCTTCCAACAGCGCTGGGGGAGGGGGAGCAAGACCCGAGGGGGCCTCTGGCTGGGAACAGAGGCCTCTCAGAGAAAAGCCCTGAGACTCGCCAAATAAGCGTCCTAGAGTCACAAACCTCCCGGGGAAACGAGCCGGACACTTCTTGGCAGAACCGGAAGTGGCAAGGTTTTCTGTGGCTCCCGTGTTCCACTGTTTCCTGCAGAAACTAAGGGGGTCCCTCCCCTCCCCAGCGTACTGGCCCTGGAGAAATCAACAACCAGGCGCAGCCCCCCACTGTGGGGGGGACGGTGACAACAGTCAAGGTGCGGTTTATTGCCAGTCTGACACTTGACCACGAGGAAATACTACACGCAAAGCAAATCGAGCTGGCTTCGTGTGCTCCTCTCCAGACCGAGGTTTCTTCCTTCCAGCCAGGCCTGCCTCTTCCCAGGAGGAGGTGGGGGGCTCGAGGAGAGCGCGTTCATCCCTCCCTGAGGGCAGCCCCCTGCCCGAGGCGCATCCTGATCCTAGTTTCTGGGCTTTTTCTGGCTGAGCTGGAGAGGCCTGCGGGAGGGCTGGAAACCTCCCAGGGATGGGGAGGCAAAGGGAGGAATGAGGCGGCTGGGAAGGGGGAGGGGCCAGAGCGGGGCTTCCAGGGCAGGGGCAGCCAGACCAGGGGAAAGAAAAACAGGAAGCAGGAGCGTCACCGCAGGTTCCAGCAGGAACAGGCTCCAGGAGGATGGCAGCCCCGGGCCTGCCCCCCTTCCCAGGCAAGGGTCTCCTTGTCCTCAGCGCTCACGGTCACTGACGCCCTAGAGCGAGGCCCAAGGAGAAAGGGGCGATACCCCCAGCCCACTTAAGAGCATCCTGCTTTGCCTGAAGCCGCACCAGGTCCCAAGAAGGCCACAAACAGGTGATGTCTTCCCCATGTCCCCAACAGCCAGCACAGACTGTGTTCTAGTCAGTCACCTCTAACCTCAGACCGCGAGTCCCAGGGGCAGGGGAGGCCCGGCCCAAACAAACACCCCCTCCAATGGCCCTGCTTTCTGGTGTGTTGCACACAAACTCACAAAAGATCTAACTCAGAATATTAGAAATGCTCCGTGTATTTCCTGAAGAGCTGTGGCTCAGGCCTGCTGGGTCCTGGCCGCTCTGAGAAGTTCCCGTTGCAGGTAACTAGGCTCTCGTCCGGGAAGAACTGCTCCGGTGAGCCCCGGTCAGCCCCGAGCCCTTGCGCTCAGCGAGGGCTGGGCCTTCTCAGAGGCTTCTCAGCCACGAGGCCCAGGCCTGGCCGTCAGCCTCCCCGCTGGACCCCTCGGCGGGGGGCCTAGTAGTTGACGAGTTGGGCCGCGTAGCTGCCATCCTTTTTGTCAAGCTGCAGGAGTCAAAGGTGAGGGGCTCGGTGGCCACGGCCAGGAGTGCCTGACATACCCTGCGCCGGGCCCCAGGCACCCCGCCGCGCTCCCCGCGTTGCTGGGGCCGCGTGTCTGCGCCCACCGGTCAGTGGCTTCTGACCGTCCCCAAGGCCCGCTGCCCCAAAGGCCAGTGAGCAGGGGCCGGGACAGCACTCCCGGGGCCCCTCCCCCGTCACCCGCGCTGACTCCCCGCACCTGGTGGTCCTGCCTGGGGGCCACGCTGGGCTTCTGGGCCAGGGGTGGCTTCTTGGAGGTCCCGCCGCGGGGGGCAGCGCTGGGCCGGCCGGGCTCCTCCTCACCGGGCGTCCCCACGGCCCCGGCCAGCATGTAGTGCTGCTTCCGCAGCTCGCCCAGCCGCACGCGCTCCGCCTCCAGAGTCTTCTCCAGCTCCAGGACCCGCACCTGCAGCCCGGCGCGCGGCCGCTCAGCAGGCCCACGGCCTCACCCCAGCGGCCCTCCCTCCTTCCCGGAGCTCAGCCGCGGGAGAGGGACGGGGGTAGGAGGGGGTACCGGAGAGGGACGGGGGTAGGAGCGGGACGGCCGGGGGCGCCCACCTGGGTCTCCATCTCCTGCTTCTTCAGCTTGATGAGGGAGAGGCCGGAGAAGTCCATGGTGTCTGCGGCCAGAGGGAAGTAGGTAAGCGTCTGGGCACCCGCCCCCAGCCCAGCCGCTGCACCAGGGCCCCAGCACTCGCCTCTGTCCTCGATCTGCTCCTGGCCCGACCTGGTGGAGGCCACCACGCTGGCGGCCATCTCGTTGACGGCGCGCGAGCATTCCTGCAGGCGACTCAGGTGGGGGCTGTGCTTGTCGGCCTTCACCTGGGGGGAGGGAGAGGCCGGAGAAGTCCATGGTGTCTGCGGCCAGAGGGAAGTAGGTAAGCGTCTGGGCACCCGCCCCCAGCCCAGCCGCTGCACCAGGGCCCCAGCACTCGCCTCTGTCCTCGATCTGCTCCTGGCCCGACCTGGTGGAGGCCACCACGCTGGCGGCCATCTCGTTGACGGCGCGCGAGCATTCCTGCAGGCGACTCAGGTGGGGGCTGTGCTTGTCGGCCTTCACCTGGGGGGGGGGGGGGGGCGGGACGGCCTGCTGGCTGCACCACCCCCACGCCCTCCCCCACGCCCAGGGTCTCCCCGCCACACATGGTGCCGCCGCCACAGCCGGGAACCCAGGAGCCCGAGGGGAACCTCACCTTGGAGGCCGCCACCAGCTGGGCTGTGCTGGCTGCGATCTCGTGGGAGCAGACGATGAGCTCCTCGTACTTGCCCGTGTGAAGCACCACCTTGTCAGCTGACTCCCTGGGGGCAGAGCCGGGCGGGGCCTGGGTCTCCGACCCCTTGGACAGTGGGCTGCCTCAACACCCCTCAGCAGCCCCTGAGCACCACACAGCCTGCTGCCCCCCACCCCCGACCTGGGGCAACATACACCAGCTGCGTGGCTCCCCAGCCCACGGCCTTGGAGGCGGAGATGAGGCCTTCCGTCCACCTCGAATTCTTGGCGTAAAATTCCTGCTGCGTGGCTGCCCCCTAGTGGCGACAGGAGGGCGGGGCGGACCAGTCAAGGACGTCCCGGGTGGCAACACATCACCGCGGGTGGCAACACATCCCTGCGGGTGGGCCCTCCTCCCCTCACCCGAGCCACGCGGGTGCATCCCTGGGCCGTGGGGGATTGGGCTGGGATTCCCAGGTACGCTGCACCCACTGGGAGGGCCCGTCAGCACTCTGCACGCTCAGCCGTCTTGGGCCTGAGAGGAGTCGCGGGGTCGGCTTAAGCCACAGGGCGGGTGATCCGGGACGGAGAGGGCTCTGGGGTCAGGCCCCTTTCAGGAACCTGTCCCTCGATGGCCGAGCTGTGTAGCCTGCCCGCTAGGGAGGGGCCCCGCCCGGGAGGCCCCGTGAGACCAGCGGCCCAGCTCACCCTGCCGCTCTCCACGATCTCCTTCTGCAGGCTCGTGGATGTTGTCACCAGGAGCCGGATGGCCTGCCACGACCAAGACGTGTGTCATTCTCGGGGGCCCGGCCAGGCACAGGGCCCGCCCTGGGTCCCAGCCGGCCACTCACCTTCATCAGGTCTGTGCAGGAGTTGAGGATCCTGAGAGGAGCGCAAGGGTGGGGAAAAGAGAGAAAAGGGTCTGCAGCGCGGCCCCAGAAGCCCCGGGGGCGTCGGGGTGCTCGGCAGGTGCGCCCACGGGGTCGGGCGTGCTCTGCGGTTCCCAGGCCTTCTTTCTGGAGAGCTAAGCAGTCAGGAGGGCAGAAGCCCCCTCCCCCCTCCCCCAATCTGGAGAAACTGGGGAACCCGCCCTGGGGCGACTGGCGGGCAGAAGTAGGTCTCACCTCTCATTCACCTCCAGCTTCACCCCAGAGCTGGCATGGCGGGCCTGGTTCATCATGTCCTACACCCGATGACAGAGCTTTGAGTGGGTTGGAAGGAGGGCAGCGTGCGAGGAAAGGGGACACCGCGCTGGACCAGCCCCAGAGCCAGGGAGGGGAGGGCGCGGCCCAGGGCCGGAAAGCCAGGGCCCCCTCCCACCTCTGACCTGCAGAGGCCGTCTGGCCCTCGCACGGAGGCCGAGTAAGTGCAGCCCACACTCAGCCCAGCGCCCCCCCGCACCCTGGTCCTCACCTCGATCCTCCGCACCGCATCTTCGATGGCCGCAGACGTGGCCGCCATCTCCTTGTCCACCATAGCCCCAAGCTCCTCCTGACGCACATCCAGGCTCTTGGGCTTCAGCTCCTGGGGGATGAGGAAATCCGGAAGTCAGATGGGGTGGATTCGACCTCCCGCCCGCCCCCCCCCGCCCAGAGCCTGGGAGCGAGACTGGGGCAGCCGGGCCCTCGAGGGTGGTGCTCTGTCCCCACCCCGTGTCCCGCAGCTGCAGGTTCTGCACGTGAGCACCTGTTCAGCCCAAACTGGAAGGAGGTGCAGAGAAGCTGGGGACCCCAGCCCCACCGCCCCCCTCCAGACCCTGGCCCACGCTCACCTGGCCCAGCTGAAGGATGCCCTGCAGGGGGCTCCGCACCAGGCCGGGCTGGGCCTGCAGCAGAGCCTGCTGATCCTGCAGCTGCCTCAAAAGCTCCAGAGCGCGGGCTCCACACTCCCTGCAGGTGTCGATCAGGCCTGGGGGGAGAGGGCTGAGGGGAGCCGGCGCCGAGAACCCCGGAAGACCCCAGCCGGGTCTGACGCCAGGACCTAGCGGCAGCTGCCCCCCTTTCCCGGGTCCACCGTGAGGAGCACGTGTGACAAGCCCAGGGCACACTTACGGTCAGCAGGGTCAGTGGGGGCCAGGTGGGAGGTGGCACTGCCGTGGACGATGGTGTCC
The DNA here is from genome assembly GCF_002837175.3 of Physeter macrocephalus. Taxonomy (NCBI): domain Eukaryota; kingdom Metazoa; phylum Chordata; class Mammalia; order Artiodactyla; family Physeteridae; genus Physeter; species Physeter macrocephalus. The sequence continues at coordinate 19,157,564 of NC_041232.1, read as the reverse complement.
GCGGCCAGGTGGGAGAACCGGGTCAGGGCTGCCACAAGGGCAGAGGCGTCTGCTCGGGAAGGACAACCACCCTCAACGCTGCTGCTCTGGAGCAAGTCCACACAGGCTCCAGTACCCCAGCTCTCGGGGTGGGGGGAGGGGACTGGGCCAAGGTCACGCAGCTGGAAAGCAGCATCGCGGGAACCACCCCCGGGTCTCTGGGACCCCTGGCCCGAAGGGCTGATCTCTGGAGCGGGGCTGGGGCTTCCTGGAGAGGCGCCTGTGGTGGGAAACCGCCCCGAAACCAGGAGGCAGCAATGGCCCGTGGGCCCGGGTCACCACCGCTGGCAGCCTCTGCCCTGCCCAGGCCCGCCCCGGCTGCACTCACCTGCCCTGGAGATCAGGTACTGGGCGTGGCCCTTCTCCAGGGCGCTCACAGCATCCAGGGCAGCCTGGGCCCTGCTCACCAGGTAGTCTGCCAGCACAGGGGGGAACCGGTGAGGGGCAGAGCCTGGCCTGAGGCCCCGGCACCCTCCTGCCCGCCTCCCTCAGGGTGGGTGGGTGGAAGTAGGGAAGGCAGACGCCCCAGCGCCTGCCGCCGCGGCCCTACCCGGAGAGCTGGTGCAGCGCAGGTGCAGGGGATCGTCCAGCTTGCCCACGGCGTCCTGCAGGACGCGCTCGGCCTCGGCAGCGGTGCCCCGCAGCGTGGCGAACTGCTCATCTAGCAGCCTGCGCTGCAGCCCCTGCTCCTGAGACTCCTGGCGGGAGAGGGCGGGGTGGCAGTGAGCCAGCCGGGCCCCAGGGAGACCCTCGCTGGGGAGGGGGCTTTAGCGAGAGGCCCTGCTGCACCCCCCGTGCCTGGGCTGCTCCCTCAGGAGCGGGCGCGCAGCTTGTGATAAAAGGGAATTCTGCCCCAATTCGGCTGTTACATGGGGGAGGGGGGGAGGGGCCCGCACCTTGTCCGCCAGCCGCCCCTGCAGCTCGTCCCTCTCCCGGGAGCTGCGCTGCTGCTCCTGGCTCAGCGTCTCCTCCTTCTCCCGCACCAGGCTCTGGGCCGCCGCCAGCTCAGCCTGCCGCTGCCGCACGACGCTGCTCAGTGTGTCCTTCTCCGCACTCAGCGCATCCAGCCTCGAGCTCAGCTCCAACCCGCTCTGTGAACACCTGGCCGGTGAGCAGGGCTTCCAGCGGCCCCGCCCGCCCCCATCCCCACCCAAATCTACAGACCAGCCCTAGGGCCCCAGGAGACTGAAGGCTGCCTGAGGGCCCAGGAGCGGGTCCTGTGCCCTGTGTACCCCCCGGGGCTGGGTCAGAGTCACACCCCAAGAGCAGGGCGAGCGCTCGGCGGCAGACCGGCCTGGGAGGACCCTCACCTGCTCGGCGCGGCTCAGGGCCGTCTGCGCACGCACCAGCTCCCCCGCCTTGGCCTCCAGCTCCCTCTTGAGCTTCTCCAGCTGGTCGCTCTGCTCCTCCAGCTACGACGGGAGGGGAGGGGACGGGACGTCACGGGGGCAGTGGAGCTGGGGGCACGGGGGTGGCAGGGGGTGCCTCCGGGGTCCACGAGGCAGGGCCTGTGCTCACGGGACGCACCTTCATCTCTGACTCCCGTTTCACCTGCTCCACCTGGAAGGCCAGCTGCTCCTTCACCCGCGCCACCTCCTCCTGGCTCTGCTGGGTCACCGTCAGCTGCTTGGCCGTGTCTGCGTTCTGCACCGGCGGGGGCCAGGGACAGGCTCGGCTGGGCTGCGCTCGGGGGCCCCCCCCTGCTCCCGCGGGCCCCCGTCCGCGCCCCCGGGCCTACCTTCCGGAGCAGCTCGGCGTGCGTGTTGATGAGCTCGCTGTGCTTTTCCTTCAGCTTGTTGTAGCGCGCCTCGGTGGCGCAGGCCTTCTCTGCGGGGGAGGGGGAGGCTGCGGCCTGACCCAGCCCGGCAGACGCCCCGCCCCGCCGCCCCGGCCCGGTCCTTCCCGCCCACGCACTCTCCGCCTCCTCTCGCAGTCCCTGGTCGCGCTCGCCCTCCAGCTGGAGGGCGCGCAGCCGGGCCACCTCGTGGCGCAGCTGCTCGTTGTCCACCAGGGCCTTCTGCTTCTGCTTCCGCTGCTCCTCCAGCTCGGCCTCCAGCGCGTTCACCTGGCCCTTCAGCTGCGCCACGTACCGCTGGGCCTGGGCGGCAGGAGGGGTGGGGTGGGGTGGGGTGGGGTGGGGTGGGGTGTAGGTTCCCCGGGCAGGGCAGCCGCCCGCCCCTGCGCCGCCGCCCGCGCCCCTCACCTCCAGCTGGATCTTGTCCAGCTCCGTGCGGAGCGTCTCCACCTCCCTCTTCAAAGTCTCCATCTGGAGGTCCCTGGGGACAGAGGTCAGGCGGGGTTTTCCCCAGCCCGCGTGGTCCCGGCGTTCAAGTTCACTCAACCGGGATGATGAGGGGACCCAGGCACGGCCACTGGTCCTCTCATCAGCACCCCCTCGGGGTTTGAGCAGCTCAGGGCTGTGTCCCCAGCCGAGATCTTTCAGGATCACAGTTCCCGGAAGGCTGTTTCCCACGATGGTGGGCTCCCCAGACGCTCACCTGTCGTCCTTCATGGAGCCATTGGGGGGTCCAAATGTCTGCTCGAAGAGGTCAGCCACCACCTGCCACGGCAAAGCACGGTGACCTCCGCCCCCACTCCCCCAGGCCAGGAGGGAGGCCCAGCCACCCCCAGTGCCCCCAGCGAGAAGGGGGCGGCTCACCGCTGGTTCCGCGGCGGGGGGCCCCGTGCCGATCTCGATGAGGTTCTCGGGCTCCTCGTCCTCGGGGGCCTCCTCGGGGATCACCACCACCGGCTTGATGTGCTCGGCCAGCGCTGAGGCCCGCAGGAAGTTGGGGGGTCCCTGAGGGGCAGCGGGTGAAAGCGACCCAGCGCTCCCCCCACCAGAAGGCCCCCCCGCCGCTCCCACAGCCCACACGAGGCCCCACGTGGGGCGCAGCCAGGCGGCCGCGGTCCTCGAGCCCAGAGCCCAGGGCAGAACGGGGCTGCAGGCCGGCGGCGGCCTCTGTAGGGCGCAGCTACCTCGGGCAGCCGGGGGATCTGGATGAGCCGCTTGAAGTAGAGCATGTCAGAGGCTCTGCGGAAGAAGTTTCTGAGGCTGCGGGACGAGGCGGGAGGTCAGAGGAGCCAGGGCCCAGTCCGGAACCCCCAGCACACGCTGCCCCCCTCAACCCCGCCCAGGCTGGTACCTGTGAAACTGCTCATGGAACCGGTCGCGGTGGCCTTGCAGGGTGTCTGCCGGGAGGCCTGGGGGCAGGGAGGGTTAAGGGGACTTCCTCCTCGCTCGAAGAGGTCAGCCACCACCTGCCACGGCAAAGCACGGTGACCTCCGCCCCCACTCCCCCAGGCCAGGAGGGAGGCCCAGCCACCCCCAGTGCCCCCAGCGAGAAGGGGGCGGCTCACCGCTGGTTCCGCGGCGGGGGGCCCCGTGCCGATCTCGATGAGGTTCTCGGGCTCCTCGTCCTCGGGGGCCTCCTCGGGGATCACCACCACCGGCTTGATGTGCTCGGCCAGCGCTGAGGCCCGCAGGAAGTTGGGGGGTCCCTGAGGGGCAGCGGGTGAAAGCGACCCAGTGCTCCCCCCACCAGAAGGCCCCCCCGCCGCTCCCACAGCCCACACGAGGCCCCACGTGGGGCGCAGCCAGGCGGCCGCGGTCCTCGAGCCCAGAGCCCAGGGCAGAATGGGGCTGCAGGCCGGCGGCGGCCTCTGTAGGGCGCAGCTACCTCGGGCAGCCGGGGGATCTGGATGAGCCGCTTGAAGTAGAGCATGTCAGAGGCTCTGCGGAAGAAGTTTCTGAGGCTGCGGGACGAGGCGGGAGGTCAGAGGAGCCAGGGCCCAGTCCGGAACCCCCAGCACACGCTGCCCCCCTCAACCCCGCCCAGGCTGGTACCTGTGAGACTGCTCATGGAACCGGTCGCGGTGGCCTTGCAGGGTGTCTGCCGGGAGGCCTGGGGGCAGGGAGGGTTAAGGGGACTTCCTCCTCGCTCGCACAGGGCCGCTGCCCTGTGCCCGAGACTTCAGATCTGCTCCCTCCCTTCCCCCTCCCTGCTCCTCCACGTTCTAGAAACCGTCATAGATTTGACAGAGTCCCTGCCAGCTGGCTGCATCCCACCCCCCCATCAGGAGGGCCCAGAGAACCCCCTGTGAGGAGTTCCGCTGCTGACTGAGGGAAGGAACCGGCCAGTGGGACGGGCAGAGCCCCGACCACAGCGCACCGCACGGGGGCTCCGCTGCTCCGTCAGGTCGCCCTCCCTCGAGTTTGCCCAAGGTTGACACTGGAACAGCTCACAGACCCCAGGCCAGCAGCCCAGACCCTTTCTGAGCACTAAGGAGCCACCCCGTGCCTCCCGACTCCTCCCCCCCAGCCCTGCGAGCAGCCCGCTGCCGCCTCCAAGGCCAGGCGGTTCAGAGAACTGCAAACATGTAAAACTACGTGGCTCTTCCCACTGTCTTTGTTTTGGAAAATAGTGATTTTTTTTTTTATAACAAGTATGTTATTTATGTTAATGGGTAATGAGTTTATTACCGTTATGTTTAATTAATAAATAAGTATCTCAGAGCCTGCTCGATTCCCATCCCTGATGCAGTCAATCGGCACAGCTCTCTGGGGCTCCGGCTGACCCTCAGGGCCGAGGCCGGCAGGGTTGGCGGCAGGGGGACTCACAGGAGTGCAGCTGGAACATGAGCTTGACCGTGTAGTGGTAGAGGTGGCTGCAGTCCTGGATGACCTGGATGAGGGGGGCCAGGCGGCACTGGCCCGAGGACATCTGGGACACGGCAATGGCCGTGTTGAGCTGCCGGAAAACTGTTTGTTTAAAAAAAAAAGGGGGGGGGGCGGGGAGGAGCCTGAGCACGCGGAGCCGGGAGACGCAGGCGGGGACCCCCCTCTGCTTCCGGGCATAGCGACAACCACAGTGAGGCCAGGGGCTGAGCGCTGGCCCTGACCGTCATCCACGGCACCGTCACAGCCACCTAGACAGCTGGGTTTGAAGACGGGGCAATGGCCTGGGTAACTGGCTTTACCAGTCCCAGCCAGGCAGTGGGACTCTACCCCAGGCCCTCGGACACCAACATGCTCCTCGAGGCCAAGAAGGACCCTGTGCACTGAAGCTGCCGAGGACCAAGGCCCAGCGCTCCCACCAACTAGGGTGACAGCAAGGTGGGGGGCAAATGAACTGCAGCTCAGCTCGGCCAGGGTCTCTGGAGAGCTTCCAGGCAGTGGGCCCAGGACGCAGAGCTGGAGAGACAGGGTGACTTCAACAGTCCTGTACCCATGGGCTTCCAGCTCACTCTGAATCTCAGGGAAGACGGAGGCCTAAGGCTGTGCAGCCCCAAGGCCTCGTTCTGCAGATGTGGAAACAGGCCCGGGCTTGGTCAGTCTCACAGCAGCGGGCTCAGGACGCGGTTCTGCAAACCCCAAGGGACCCCAAAAACCTCACTTGCACTCGGGGTCAATCTTCCCCCGACCCTGAGAATCAGCCTTTCATCTGATGGACCAAGTAGGAGGGAAAGAGACAGACATACTGCCACCCCCGACGGGCTTGCTCTCTGGGGCAGGGAGAGAAATGAGCACGTGACACCCAGGGCGGCCCATGTGGGACACGGTTCCAGATGGGTGGCCCCCAACCCGGGCCTACTCTCACCTTGCCTGGGGTGGGGTGATCTGCAAACCTCCACAGTGACACAAGGACGCCTGGGAGGGAAGGGACGAGGAGGAAGGCGCTAAGTGCTGTCCCTCACCCGCTTAAAACTTAATTACATGTCACGTCAAGTACGTTTTCCTTGTAAACAATTAAAATACACACAATACTTTTTTGCGTTTTAAAACACAATGCATCCCACTCCTGACACCAAAAAAAAAAAAAAAAAAACCACACACAATGCAGCCATTTCTCAGCTGAAGGGCGTTCAGGACATTTCCCATTTGGGGCTGTTACAAACCTCGGGGCAGGGAACACAACTTCCTTCACAGTCTCAGGGAGACGCTGGCACAGGGGGTGTGGGCGCTGGCTGTGGGCTTTCTCCGCCTCCCGTCGTGGCGACTGGGGAGAGGCTCATCTCTGCAGGACAGCTGACCCCAGACTCACCAGCCTCAGGGCCCAGCCCCCGGCGCCAGGAGGCTGCCCACACCTCTTCCTCATTCCCGGTTTTCCATTAAAAAGGCATCTGCCTCTCATTCTCCCATGGAGAGCAAGAGCATCGAGTCACCCACAAGTTGTTCTGAAGCTGCCACTGAAAACAATCACCTCCGCAACCCCAGGAGGGTGAGCCCCCTGAGATTTCCTGTTCAACGGCTGCCGCGTTCCTGGGCTGGGAAATCTGAACTGACTCAGGCCTTTTACAGCAGAGAATGGGCAAGAAGACGGAAACCAACTGCCTCGGGGCAGGCTCAGCTGGGAGGTGGATCGGGAACCTGAAGAGGTGGTTCCTGGCACCCCCCCGGCAACCCCCCACCCCACGCCTTGGTGCCAGAGTGGGTTTCCTTCGGCCGAGACTGTTCCCTGGACGTACCGCCTGCCTGGCGTCCTGCAGGGGAGGTAAAGGCCTCTCCTTCCCCTGCTCTGGGGGCACCTGGAGGCCCCGTGACCTGCTCCTGGTGGGAGTGTGGTCCCAGCGGGCAGGTGTGCTCAAGCATGGCTGGCCCCCAGAGGCAGCAGGCCCCAGGTCAGCCCCTCGGGTGGCTCACCTGATTCAGAGAGCTTCAGTGCACAGTCCATGTAATCGAACATCTCCACGGTAAGCTGGAAGCTACGGGGGAAGGAGGAGGGAGAGATGAGCGGGAGGTGCGGGGCACGGCCCCGCAAGAACCCCCAGGCGGGAGAGGGAGCGCAGTCCACGCACACGCCTCTGCACGGACGCACAGACGGCAGTCCTTCAGCCAAAACGCCCAGCTCCAAGTAAGCCCATCCCTTTAGCTCTAGCCACAGCTCCTGGGCACGTGACGACCTCCAGCCCCAGGCAGAGCACGGCCCTCGGTAGGAAGCTGGGTGAGGAACGCTGCAGGAACGGCCGGGAAACCGGGGGACTCACACGTTGTTGACGTCGGTCCCAGCGGCCTTCTCCAACACCTCGTCTGTCACCTCCAGGCCCGCAGGGAACTCGGGGTGCTGCGGAGAGGACACCCCCACTCAACCGCAGCCCCTCTCAGCTCTGGCCCAGCACTGCTTCTAGCTTTTGAGGGAGGGGAAGGGGCCGGAGGAGGCCCCTAGCCTGTGGACCCACATCTGCCCCGGGCGGTGACTACAGAGACCAAGACACAGAGGATGGGACGTCCATCCGGAGCTGAGGGCAGGGCTGAGACCCCCTCCCACGCTGGGAAGTGCCTCCGGGCCTTCTGACTTCCCTGCCGTCTGTCCCAAGCTTCCTCTTGGGTCAGGTGGGGAGAGGACAGATCCCACCCTCTGAGACATCTTGGAGGGAAGAGCCCAGGGTCCCACCAGCCCCACGATTCCCCCGAGGAAACTACCTTGAGGTGGAAGGAGATCTTGGTCAGCAAGAGTTTGGTGTAAATATTCACCAGCTGCCCGTATCGGTCATGCAAATGGCCCTGTGGAGAAAGGGCCCTGGGTAAGGACACACTGTCCATGAGCTCGCCCAGGAACCCCATGCGGCAAACAAGGAAGGCGAGGCTGGAAGATGCGAGATGATGAGCAGGTGTCGATCCTTCACCCTCCCACGCTGTCACTTATTCATTCAACAACCATCGCTCAGCCCACCAGAGGTGGCCAACCTTCTTTCCCAAGGGCCTCTGCCAGCTCCCCCCCTCTGCCTATCGCTCTCTTCTCACTCTTGCCAGAGAGACTCTCGTGACCAGAGAGCTCCTTGTCCAGGGCACGAGGCCAGTTCTGAGGTGGGACGCTCTACTGAAATGCTGGTGGCGGCTGGGGAGGTACGTTCCGACGGGCACGTGAACACATCCTCCCTGCAGCCGCCTCCAGACACCACGTCCCCTGCGGCCATGCCCGCTGGGCCCACATCTGCAGATGCCACCAGGGATGCCACCTTCCTTACTTCAAGGGGCATCCCCTCTGCAAGCTGGTCAGTTCCCAGAGGCCACCCGGCCCCCGCCCCAGCTGCTGGGGCCCCAGCAGTGCTCCCAGAGGACAGATAAGGCCAGAAGCCCTCTCTCCACCCAGGGGACGCCCCTAATTCCTGAGGGTCTTGGAGTGGATCTAGAATACAAGCTCCTGGGGCTCTGAGACTTCACTGTGGATAAGTCGCTTCTGGAGAGCCTGCTGAAAATGCAGACTTCCAAGATTCAAAAGCTGCCGGTCTTGGGAGCTCAGAGTCTGCACCACTTACCCAGACTCAGGGTGGGGTAGTGAACTCACAGGGACTGAAGGGCTGCTGATTTCTGGAGCCGGAGGGCCCGCTGGGGATGTGTTTGGCACTTCCTGCGCCAGCCTTAAGAGCAAGGCTCCATTTCATTTACTGATGCTCGTCGCCCGTCGCCATGGCCCCACTGAACATGGCTCTAACTCTGCTGGGGGGCGGGCACCACTGCAGGGGCTCTGTTCCCCCCTCGGCCCTGTGTGCCAAGCAGGATGGCGGTGGACCTTCCGGTGGTGTTGCTGGAGAGGCGCTAAGGCCACCACGCCTGCTCCCCACACCTACCCACAAGTCTCCGATCTCCCGAATGTTGCTCCGGTACCGCTGGCAGTCGTGCAGCACCTGCCCAGAAGGGGAGACGAGGAGGGAGGATGAAGGAGCCAGAGCCTTGGTCGGTGGTTGCGGGGGGGCGGGCAGCAGGCAGGGCAGGCCAGCCGGAGCTGAGGGACGCAGATGCCGGGACAGCCCTCATTTCTAAGGATGCGGCTCTGGGCCTCCCTGGGGTGTTCAAGCGGCGGCAGACGGAGGGCCCGGGCTCCCGGACCAGCGGCTACTCACGTTGGGGTGGCCGTCTCGAAGGACCTTGTGGAGGACGTGGCAGAACTTCCAGCTGAGGATGGAGCTGCTGGGAAGCGGCAGCCCGATGGCGTAGGACCAGAAGGTGAAGGCCCCCTTCTCGTGATGAGTGCCCAGGATGATGCCTGCCGGGGTCAAGGCCAAGTGCAGGCAGCAGGGACTCGAGCGTGGGAGAGGTCGGGGGCTCGGCAGGCTCGGCTGAACAGATGACTGAGCGCAGAGGCGCAGGTGGAAGGCCGCCCTCCCCCCTCCCCCCACACCCCTCCTTCCGCGTCGGCCACAGCTCACCACGAGCTACCAGCCAAGCAAGAGAAAGGGCAAGGTCACGCCCCACGAATTTAGCTGGGCCCAATGGCCTAAGACAATAGGTGGCCTTCCTGAGATGGGACTCAGAGTCGGAAGGAGCTGAGCGAGGCTGGCCCAAGGCCACAGGGGGGACAGCCCTCATCAGGCCATCTGGCACGCCCACCGCTCCCCTAATTCATTTCCCCCACGTCCTCCTCACCCTCCCCGCCTCCCCTGGGGCCCAGAGGAACAGAGGCTGGCCGGCAACAGGGAGGGGAGGATACGCCGGGCATGCTTCTCCTTCACGGGGGCCTCCTGGGTGTTGATGGCTTTGCTGATGCTGATGGCCTGGGAGGGAACAGAGGAGGCAGAGGTCAGAAACCCACCCGGCAGGCTTCCCGGGAGAGACCACCCAAAGAGGGAAGGGGCGACACACAGACGGGACCGATCCTTCCAGCCGGTTAAAAGTGAGAGTAGAGATAAGGGAAAAATAGAAATTCTCTAACCTAGCAAACCAGACCACTCAAGACTTTTCTTCACGTGACATGTGCAGCTCAAACTACAGCTAATACCCGATGCCACAACCACACAGAGCTTCCAGAGGCCTGGGAGGTAAGGACGAAAGCCGGCTTGTGCTGCAGGAGAGCAACTCTGATATCTGAAAGCTGCATGTGATTCGTTTTCCCCAGAAGGCGTAGCCCCTGGGCCCCAGGGGAGCCGCCAGTCCCCGCAGGACATCCTCCATCGGGTCTCTCCTCTGGGAGAGGCTGCTGTGGCCTGAACCCTCTTGCACTCCCCCAAAACATGCATGCACGTCCCCCCTACTTTACCACGGGGCACGGCCTGGAGACATGAGGCCTCACAGCCACTTCGTGGAAAACCAGGATAAACCAGGTCCCATCGCCTGTCTACATGCATCCTGAGCGAATCCTGACTCAGCTCCCACCCCCACCGACACAAACAGCGACCGCGGCCCCGCCAGGGGTGGCAGGAAGGGGGACCTGCTTAGCACACATGCTGCTACCACTCAGGCCCTGAGCAAGCGGCAAACTCATCCTTGATGCAGGTCCCCTCCCACCTCCAGCTGCTGGAGTCTTGCCTCGTCCCCCTTAGTTCAACGTCGCCTCTTCCGAGAAGTCTTCCTGGATGTGACTGCTCCCTCACACAGGCTCAGGGCACTTACTGTCACCCCCATCCCACTCACCCAGGAACCACCGCCGGCCCTGGGTTTACTTATGGATATGTTTTAGTTCTCTACCTGACGGCAGGTCTTGTAAGCCTCTGTCCACCCACCCAGCCCCGAGCTGGGGGCATCCGTGCTTGTGGACCGAATGAGGAGAGCTGCCGGTGCCTCTGGTGGGAGGGACAGGATGAGGTCCCTGACCAGTGCAGACTCCTCTCCAGGTCAGCCGATTCTCCCACGTCTCCCACAGGTCCTCCACCAGGGCCCACACTGCCCCAAGCCGTCCAGGGAGCTCGCTGAGCAGGGCAAGCTGTGCGCTCACCCTGCAGCCCGGCCCTGCTGCGGACTTGTCCGCAGCAGGCCCGGCAGGGGCGGGAGCGGGACAGGGCGGAGAGGGAGCCCCGCGGGGCAGCAGGAGTTTGCTTTCCTTTAACCCAGAGGCCGCTGTGCTCTCCACCTCCGGCCTGGGAACTACATTAACTGCCCCTGCTGGGCACGGAGGCGACTTCTCTCATCTACGGTCTACTGTGGCCCTACTGGGGTCCTGCTCTGCAAAGCAGCGAGACTTCCTCTGTAAGAAAAGCAGCCCCGAGAGCCATGGCCGTGCTTTCTACTCAGACTCGCGGACCTAGGAGCTGCTGGGGGCTGGGCTCGCCCCTCGCACCCGCCCCAGCAAGGCTGGCTGACCTCCTTTCACACACAGCGCCCATTGTGGCCATTCCCCGGGGCTCGAGGAGAGCGGGTCCGCGGCGCGCAGCACACCGGGCCCCTGGCGCACGGGCGACTCTCCCAGCATCAGAGCTGGGCTGGGGGAGTGGCTCTGGCCTCGCGGTACCGGGGTCCTGAGAGGAACGCAGACAGGCTCTGGCACCTCTTACACTCAAAGCCTCAGCGAGCCAGACACGAGGGCTCCCTCACCATCTGTTCTGTGTTTGCTGATCCTCTGCCAGCTCGGCCTCCCCGAGGCCCCAGCGCCTGCCTTCCCTCCACAGGCATCACCGCGAGAGAGGTCGGACCCCAAGTGTCCCGTTCCCGGCCCCGCGAACATCACGCCCCGCCAGGCGGAACTCTGCCCACAGCAGCAGCGACGAGGACAACGATCGACAACCGGCCATTCGCGGGCGCCGGCTCCCCTGCGCCAGGCAGAGGCGACACGCTCCCAGCAGCAACCCTAGCAAGGGGGCATGGCCCCACTTTCCTGATGAGGAAACTGAGGCTCAGGGAGTTGGGGTATCTCGTCCGTACAGCTAACGAGGGCAAAGGCAGGTCTGGCTGTGTCCTGAAGGATTCTGCTATCCAGCTCCCAGGCACCTCCCTCCAGTACAGGTACAGGGCTGGGAAGAGACACCAGCCCATAAGTCCGGGGGTGTGTAACCCCATCCCCCAGCTGCCCTGACACCTGAGCTGACTGACGACTGCCACCTGTTCAGAAGATCCCAGGCAAGAACAGAGCAGAGCCTAAGTCACACAGGCAGAGCAAGCCGCCCAGGAGGCCGGGGATGCAAAGATGCCACCTGCAGTCCCAGCAAGTGCTCTGTCCTCCGCAGACGCCCACGAGGGGCGTGCTGACCCCCCTCCCCCAAGGGCCTGCAGCTGGAGAACAGAAGCAGAGACGCCCCGAAGGGATGGGCTGGTGGGGCTGGTGGGGCCGCGGCCCAGGGTAAGCATTCCCAGCATTCCCACCGCGAAGCCTTCCCCAGAGGCCGCTGGGCACAGGCTTTTACTTCACACGAGTGCCCTCATGGCGGGGCCCTGGACCCCCAGAAAGAGTGCCTGCCTCTCCCTTCTGGGGAATCTGCTCACCTGTCCCCTTCCTGCTGCTACTCTATTTAAATCTCCCGACTTATGCTTCTCCATGTGGTCAGCACCCGACAGTGTCCTCCTTACTTGTCTATTATCCTCCCCCCACTCCCAGCCCATGTCTACACCACGCGGGGAGTGGTCCCGCCTCTCTGGGGCTGCTGCGGCCCCAGCCCCTAAACGGTGCCTGGCACATGGAAGGTCTTCAGAGGCAGTGAGGGAGGCTCCCGGGCCCCACAGAGAAGTGGTGACTCAGGCACACGGGAGCCTGTCTGGCCCCCTCCGCCCAACTGGTGCCGCCCGCTCCCCGCGCCGGCTGTAGGAACAGGGTCCCTCCCGGCGGGAACACGGCCCTGCTGTGTGCAGGCGGCAGATGTGTGGACCGGGAGGCCTCACAAGGAGGCACAGTGCTCACACAGAGGCGGGTCTGTGGACACTGCACAAGCCTGCTTTTCCTGCCAGGCGCAGCAGCCAAGCCCCGTCCCAGGAGGGGACGGCAGGCCGCAGAGGTGGGGCGAGCACTGGGGCTCCTCTCCTCAGCCCTGGAATCTGTGCTGGGCGATTCTGACATGGCTCAGCTCCTGGGTTTACAGTCCAGGTGCAGCTCTGACTGCAACATCTGGTTCCGTCTACACAAGCATGGCATCCTCACACCAGCCCAACGAGCGACTGTAGCAAGACTGAACGAGGAGGGGGAGTCAGAGGGGCACCGGGGACCATTGTGTGGGTTCTCTCTAGCTTGCCAGCCTGAAAAAGGCTTCCTTCCGCCCTGGTTCAGGGGCAGTTCTGACAACAGCAAGTATAATCCCTCACGACAGGCGGGATCCATTGCCATGGAGAGAGCCTTCTGGGAGACAGAAGCTTCGAGTGGAATGGATCGATTAGGGGCCTGGGTGCCGAGATGGAAGAGCCAGAGCCGGAGAGAGGGGGTCCTCGGGGGGGCGGAGGGGGGCAGGTGGCGACCGTCTTGGGGATCCTGTTTATCTGACCCCCACTCGACCTCTGAGTGGCCACGGATGGGGGGCAGGGAGCAGCAAAGCAGGACAACAGCAGTAACGGTGGGTCTATGACACCCCCAGATATGCCCAGGGCGGCTCTGGGGGAGGGAGCTGGAGGGTTTGCAAAGACAGCGAAGGGCAGGCAGAGGCACGCTTCTCAGACCCGTGAGGGTGGGTGACTAAACAGTTTCTCGAGCATTCAGACCACTGCTACTGCTTCTGTGCTGGAAAAATCCAAGCCCAGGCCCAGGGAGCCACCTCACAGCGAGGGGCCTGACCCTCCGGAGGGCGGCGGGGGACAAGGCCCAGGGATGGAAAGGCTCTAGCAGGCTCTGGAGACACAGTCAGAATTGCTGGCACCGGGAAGCTTGCAGGAGGCATATCTCATGCCAAAGGCCAGCAAACTGGCCTCAGTAAATGAATATTAAAATGATTTTTATCGAGTTCAGCCATGTACCAGGCACCGTGCCGAGCACCTCGCCGCTGTCATCTCATCTAATCTCCTAAGTAACCCCTGAAGCATGTGGGTGAGGAAATCAAAGCTCAAGGTCACAATGGACACAGGCCCTATTCTAGGCACCGTCCCCACGGAGACCACCCTCCCCCGTCAAGCCGGGTCGAGCAGTTCCCAAGGTGGCCACGCAGGAAGGGAACCCAGGCTGCTTGCTGTGCAGACCATCCCCTCAGCCACCACCGGGTCCCGGGCCGCCTCTCTCACTGGGGGAGGGGCTGGGCTGAGGGGGCCTGTGCCAGCGCGCACGTCCTTCTAGTCCCTCTTTGTCCCACTGCAGGGACCCAGCTCCCGAGGGCCCAGTGTCACTCAGGGAGGACCTGGCCAAACTCCAAGTCAAAACGCAGGTTCTGGATCCAGGATTCGTTCAAACCACGGGTAAGAACAGCAACTGGGTGGCACCGAGCAGCTCGGGGGGCTCCCCCACGGCTCCCCCATTCCTGCAGGCGAGGCCTTTGGACCCTGGGCCCCCTCTGGGCCTTCGGCTTGGCTCCCTCCGGCTCCCTCCCGGGGCGGCTTCTGTCCTGCAGCCAGGGCAGGGACGTCCGGGAGGGCCTCTTACAAGGGTCCCACCGGGTCCATGGGAGCCAGAGCCTCAGCACACACCTGCCCCTGCTTCCAGGAACAATCTTGTTCTTGTTTGTCAAATGAAAACCCCATCTGGTGCCAGCAGAGGCCCTGGGAGTCAAACCTGAGGAGGCAATCCCAGGACCAGGCCAGACAGAGCCACCAATGGCACTTGTCCCTGGACAGGTGACTCCCAGGGACACACAAGAAAGCATCTCGGTGCTGGTTCAGGAGAGAGGCGACCCGGCTGAGGCAGCGGGGCCGGGGCAGGAGCCCCAGCAGGTGATACTCCCGAGAGCCTCGGCGCCTGCTGCGCACTCGAGACCGAAGCCTTGGGGTGTGGACACCGTCAGCGAAGCTGGGCAACCAAGCCGGGACGCTCCGGTCAGCAACTGCACACGGCAAGCCCGCCCCTGCCCCACCGCCTGTGGGGCTGCACGCCAGGCACAGGGGCCCCAGGAAGAGCCACGGGGAGAGGACAGTCACTGAGGATGGAGCTGGAGCGAGAGCAGCTCGTGAGGCCACAGCCCAGTGTGTGCCAACATCAGCAACACCGTTCTAGAAACCCACAGCCCCCTGCAGGGGGTCAGAACCAAGTGACCGCCGAGGCTGCAGCCCTGGACCGTTCTCTGCGAGATCCGACATCCTCCAGGCAGTGGGGAGCTCTGCACAGCAGAGGAACGTGGACTCGGGGAGACCCCTTCCCCAGGAGCCCACGTGAACGGGGCCAAATACAGGTCTGCTCACCCAGTTCCACCATTGCCAGCCGTGGCACCCCAGTGCACAGACCCCGGTCCCGTCCACTCCGACCCACAGGGGCGCCTTCACTTTAGAAGCTTCCCCTTTCCCGTCTGGGACGCAGGAGCAAAAAAACCTTGACATCTTCGAGAATGCAAACATACACAAAGTGTGTCTGGAACATCTTGCTTTGCTCTAGACACACCGTCTTCCTTCCGTCCCTCAAACAGGGCAAGCCCGGTCCCACCCCTAAGGCCGGCTGTGCTTCTGGGGTCACCCTGCTCTGAGTTAAGACGCCCCTCCTGGGGGGTCTCCCCCAGCCATCCTATCTAAAGCAGCCCTCCCTCCACACACATAGCTTCCTCCTTCCACCCCGGACATTTATTCCCTGAAACTATCTTGTTTACCATGTATTCTGTCTCTACCTCTGACCCCTGAACAGACGTACCTGGTACAACAAGTCCTGTTGGTCTTGCCCCCTGCTGTACCTCCAGGCCCGAAACCCGTGCCTGGAGGTCAATAAATCTTTACTGGATGAATGAAAGAGCGAACACTTGAATGAACGAAAGCTCTTTCAAATATAAGTACTGGTTAAATTCAAGGCAGTGTGTGTGTCTCTTTCCCTAGCTAATAATTTATCCACTAGAGTTACATAGTAAAGGCAACTATAAAACAATTTCTATTTTTAAAATCAACCCTGAAATGAATCAGACTCAATCCTCCTTGCACTGTTATCATGACACGCTTCACGGTGGCACTTGGCAGGGACAAAAAAACATCCTTCAAAGAGCCGGGTCACAGGGACTGGCAGAGAGGTGGGTTATTATCCTGCTTTAGTGTTTCCAAAGAGTTGTTTGAAGGACAGAAAGATCTCATTCAAATGCTTTTGCCACCTCAAAGGCCATTGATGAAAGCAAACACAGGATTTCTGTAGCCGAGGAGGCGGCTGAATGTGGTCTCGGGCAAAGCGGTGGGGAGCTCTGAGCCAGAGGTCTGCAGCTCGGTCATTTCAGCAGAGGGAAGTCAGTGCAGCAACACCATCCTGCGATTCAACCGTCTTTTTTTTTTTTTTTTTGCGGTATGCGGGCCTCTCACTAATCCCCACACCTGTGAACATAATCGATTTTACTTCCTTTTTTTTTTTTTTTTTGCGGTATGCGGGCCTCTCGCTGCTGGGGCCCCTCCCGTTGCGGAGCACAGGCTCCAGACGCGCAGGCCCAGCGGCCACGGCTCACGGGCCCAGCCGCTCCGCGGCATGCGGGATCCTCCCGGACCGGGGCACGAACCCGCGTCCCCTGCATCGGCAGGCGGACTCCCAACCACCGCGCCACCAGGGAAGCCCCAGCCGTCTTTTCCCTTTATTCACGTCCCCCAGTGCCCGCTCTGTCCGGGCCTCTCAATCATTGGACCGTTTACGAAACCGCAGGGAAGGCCGCGCTGCGGCCGCTACTCCTCTGCAGGAGCCCTGGGCAGGATCCTCCCATCCACCAGGATGAGGCTCACTGGGGGACACTGCCACCTCTCCCCCGGGCTCTGCAGGTGGCACATGAGGAGGAAGAGATGGTAGAGGAGGACGTGGCCCGAGTCCCGCCTCCAGGATGGACAGGGAGCCAGCCTGGGCAGCTCCTTGCCCGGGCCCTGGTGACACCACTCCATAGACCACAAGCCAGGGGTCTGAGTCACTCCCTGGCGGGAGAAGCTAATGCAGTTTGAAGGTTGTGTTTATTTCAGCAAGAGGAAAAACAACCCCGCCTCTACTAAACTTTTCTCCAAGAACTCAGTCTTTCCCTGCAGTGGGAGCCATGGCTTTTTAGGCCTCACTGAGTGGCATCAAAAAAGGGAGACCCTTGGGCTTCCCTGGTGGCGCAGTGGTTGGGAGTCCGCCTGCCAGTGCAGGGGACACGGGTTCGTGCCCCGGTCCGGGAAGATCCCACATGCCGCTGAGTGGCTGGGCCCGTGAGCCATGGCCGCTGAGCCTGCGCGTCCGGAGCCTATGCTCCGCAGCGGAAGGGGCCGCAGCGGTGAGAGGCCCGCGTACCACAAAAAAAAAAAAAAAAAAAAAAAAAGGGAGACCCTCGGGCCCCCGTGGCACCCATTTATTCAGCGCATGCACACCGAGCGGGTCCCCAGAGCCGGGCAGTCCTGGGTGCTAGCATACAAGGAGCCAACATTGTCCGAGCCTGAGGATCTTGGGGTTCAGAGGGTAGTGCTTAGGGGCTGGGAGGGGGAGGCAATGCAATCCCTTCTCCGTGACCCTAGATCTAAACACAAGCCCGACCTCACGGCCGTCCACTCCTGCCGGTTAGGCTGCAGGGTTTGGGGAGACGGGAATAGTGGGAATAATATTGCGAGAACTAGGGCAGCCTAGTGAGGCTCGGGCAGGAGGAAAGCGGTTAACAAACAAGGTGATATTTGAGTCCACCTTGGAGTCAGGTGGAGCTGGGGGGAGCGGGGTGGGGGGAAGGGTATCGCTGACAGCGCGGCCACTCTTCAGGCCCCAGCTCAGGTTGGCCGGCTGCGTTTCCCTGTCCCCCCGCCAAGCAGGCCTAGACTCGACTCCAGAGTTTCCACTTCGCACTGCTGGACTCAGTGCCCAGGCAGGTTTTATTCACAAATGGGACGCTGGCCTGGGGGCAAGGTCAGGAGGGCCCAGCGTTTCTGCCAAGAAGTCACGGCCGGCTTCCCCCGACCTCCCTGGGGCACCTCCCTGGGGCTCCCCCCCAGAGTATCTTCCAGAGGACGGTGTCACCTGGGAGCAGGGCCTGCTGTCCTGGAGAAGGGGGGCACCGCAGGATCGCTCTTCCAGGAATGGGCTGCTCCCCACCTTCCCACATCCGCCCAACCCCTGTGGCGGATCTACTGTCCTCCCCAACAGCCCCAGCTCCCCATTTACAGAGGCTCAACTAGGGGCTCGGGGACGGAACCCAGAGGGCATCGTTTCCATTTCTTCAGTCCAGCCCGCCTTCCCACACACAACGTAACAGCCAACAGCCGTTCAGCGCAGCATTCACTCCACACCAGGAGCTGTGTCATCCTGCAAATCCTCCCTGACTCGGGCACTACGATTATGTCCATATTGCAGATGAGGAGACTGAGGCAGAGTCTCGCTCCTACCAGCTCTGCCACAGCACACCTGTTCATCTCCCACCTCCCTCGTCAAGAGGAAAACCCTTGGAGGGGATGAGAATGATCTTCATCTTCCCGAAGCACATCCCAGAGCACCAGAAACAAGCCAACACATACACAGTAAGTGGTCCCTCACGAACGTGTCGTGGGCCAAACGTACAAAGATGGGGAGGGGAAGGACGAGCAGCCACAACCCCAGCCCAGCCTGAACCAAGAGGTGGCCGGGTACCCGGGGGGCCCGGGGGGCCTGCGGCAGGAAACCCCAGGAACCAGGAAGTCAGCAGCTGCCCTGAGCATCACCAAGCTGGCTGATGTGGCAGAAGCAGGTGGAGGGTGTCTGAGGGGCGCGCAACAGCAGTGCAGCTGGAAGGAAGGGCACAGCTCACCACCCACCGCAGCTGGCCCACCTCCGGGGGCCGGGGAGGAAGGCAAGTGCTGCTGGGGCAGCTCACTCGAGGCTTTGCAGGCAGCATCCTGGGGGTCGTGAGCCTGGTTCTTTCTCTCCTCCTTTTCAGAAAGCCTCGCTCACCTCTGTTCTTTAGCCATTCGACCAGCCTGCGGTGGGTGCCAGGCCCCTTGCCCCTGCCCTCAGGGAGCTGACCGACGTGGGCGGAGCTGGGGGGGTTCTCTGGCTTTCACCGTGTGGTTTAGATTTCCTCCCAAGCTCGGAGGTGGGGGAACTTTTTTAAAATAAACATTTAAATGAGGCCCAGAAAGGGACTGGTAGCTAACAGTGTGGTAATGCCACAGCATCTATAAGAAATAATGAAGACAGAAAGGGAGCGTGTGTAACTATTCACAATAGCCAAGACACGGAAACAACCTAAATGTCCATCGACAGACAGATGGATAAAAATGTGGTATGTGTATATATATACATATATCTACACACACACACACACACACACACACACACTGGAATATTATTCAGCCATTAAAAAGAATGAAATAATGCCATTTGCAGCAACATGGATGAACCTAGAGATTATCATACTAAGTGAAGCGAGTCAGAAAGAGAAAGATAAATACCATATGATATCACTTATATGTGGAATCTAAAATACGACACAAATGAACCTAAATACGAAACAAAAACAGACTTACAAACTAGAGAACAGACTTGTGGTTGCCAAGGGGGAGGGGGTGGGGGAGGGAAGGACAGAGTTTGGGGTCAGCAGATGTAAACCATTACATATGGGATGGATAAACAACAAGGTCCTACTGTAGAGCACAGGGAACTATATTCCAATATCCTGTGATGAACCACAATAGAAAAGAATATATATGTATAACTGAGTCACTGTGCTGTACAACAGAAATTAAACACAACATTGTAAATCAAATATACTTCAATAAAATTTTTTTTAAAAAGGGAGTGTGCATAAGTCTGCCTGCCTGGCAGAGGGGGTGATGGCATGTGGGAAGGGAAGTCAGGGCAGAGCAAACAGTGTGCAAAGGATGGGAGTCCAAAAGACTATTGCCAATTTGGGAACAGCCTTCAAACCAGAAACTCAAGTTAAGTTCCCAAACACCTGTCTGTGTCCTGTGGCTTGCCTTCAATAATGAGATTCTAAAGAATTCCTGGCTGGGAAACTTTAAGAAAATAGACCTATGCGCCCAGGACTCCAGTCCAAGCCAAATCACTCCACATCTCCAGCATTTAGACATGGAAGAGTTTAAAAGCACCCCAGGTGATTCTAACACCCTGACGTCCAATCCGGTAGCTGCTGGCCACACGTGGCTAATGAGTGCCTGAAATGTGAGCCCAAATTGAGATGTGCTATAACAAACGCAAAACGGAGTTTGAAGACTTGGTAGGAGGGAAAGAATGTAAAATATCCCATTCATAATTTTTATAGTGATTACGTGTTGGAATTAGCTATATTTTGGATACACTGGGCTAAATAAAATATATGATTAAAGTGAATTTCACCTGTTTCTGTTTGCGTCTTAGTGTGGCTAAGTAATCTAAAAACGATACACGTGGCTCCTATTCTGTTTCTACTGGACAGCGTTTTTCTAACGTGAGCTGGCCTGAGAAGCCCTGAGTGTCAATAAATGTTAATTTTTACAAGATTTCAGTTCCACAGAGGCTGCAGAGGGGACATGTCACTGACCTGGAAAATTGGACCTAGGAACAGTTTTCCACCTGCTGCCCCCCCTCCACAGCTCCCACCCCACCAGAAAACCCCTAACACCTGGGGAGCTTTACCCCGTATGCCTGTATCTAATGCCCTTCTTCCCCGCCGGGCCTGGTTTACTGAGCAGCGTGGCCCCTCTCTCATCCTGACCTTAGAGGAAGCTTTTGGGCTCTGTTTCCATTTCCTGCAGGGGAAACCGAGGCCCAGATGGCAAAGGCGCACTTAGACAAGGAAGAAGCAAGGCTGGAGTTTAGCATTTCCAGGACTCCAATCTGCTGAGTCCTCACCCATGCTATATATACCTCAAAGACGGATCTCCTCCCTCGTGGACGGTCTGAAACAGTTCTCAAATTTTAAAGCTTCTGGGGGTGGGGAAGGGAGAAAGATGGCTAGCTGACCATTTGCAGAGCACCGTACTACGTGTCTTGCATCCTGTAGGTATTCGTGGCCTATTGCTGCTACAACAAACGGCCACTATTGGCTCAGTGGTTTAACACGACACAAATTTATCATCTTACAGTTCTGGAGGTCAGAAGTCCAAAACGGGTCTTCCGGGGCTAAAACCAAGGTGCCAGCAGGGCTGCGTTTCTTTCTAGAGGCTCTGTGGAAGAGTCCATTTCTTTGTTCTAGAGGACGCCCACGTTCCTCCAGCTTCAAAGCCAGCGATGTCCGGTGGCGTTGTCCTCACCTCACACCACCCTGACCTCCTCCCCACCCCGGCCTCCCTTTTCCACATTTAAAGGCCCCGTGATTACACTGGGCCCACCTGGATAACCCAGGCTACGCCCCCTATTTTTAAGGTCAGCTGATTAGCATTTTCTTACCCAGGGCTGTAACATATTTACAGGCTCCAGGAATTAGGACGTGGACATCTTTGAGGGGTCCCTCTTTGGCCCACCCCACCATTTCTATACCTTAAAACAGCCCTAGGAAGTAGATGGAATTACCTCTATTTTTACAGACCAGGAAACAGGAGTTAAGCACCATGCCCAGGAACACAGGCAAGCACTCGGGTGTTAGTTACCGCTTTCCATGATACCACACCATCTTTTTAACGAGACGGTCAATTTTCAGGTTCAGAATATACAGTTATCCTGTACTCCACACTACTCTGCATTCAGAATACTACAACAACAAAAAGCCAATACACTTTTGTCACTTCCATTTTGAAAAGGGGTTTTATCACCAAAGGGACTAAAGTCTTGGGGAAGAATAGACCAGCTTTCTGGACGGTGCCCCTGGGATTACACACAGGCACTCGCATACCCACACCATACAGCAAACGCAAGTACCTGCCACAGGAAGGACGCCTGACTGCCCCCTTCCTTCACACCCCCAACTGGGGCGGGGGAAGGAACCTTTTTGCAAAACAGGGTGTGGCCAGTCAAGAAAGCAAATATGGAAGCATTTTTCCTCCTCTTGACCCAGAAACCCAGGAGGAAAAGCGAGGCTGACGGGATGGTGGGGGACTTAAGTTCTAAGGAAGCCAAAGCGCCCCTCTGCTGCACAGGACGCTGTGGTCAACGTGAAGCCACAGGCAGTGCAGTCCAAAGGGAAGGTGCGTCGGTGGGTTGGATGTACTATTTTCTGTCCAGAAGGAGACTTGTAAGCAGCAACCTCAGCTCTCCCCGTCCTTTCCACCAATGAGGCCTGGCTGGCAGCTCACTAGATATTTCTGGGAGCGATCTAATTAAATATTAACCATGCACAAAACCTTATTCCTACATCCCTCAATAAGTCACTCTGAAGACAAGCAAATCTAGACACTGAACCTGAATTCTATCAATCCAGAAAAGAGCCCTGGAATGGGTAAATCCTATGAGATTCACCTATTAGAAACACTTATTCATGATAAGTAACCCTCTCGGCCCCTGAGAAAAACCCAACCAGCAAAAACAAAACGCCCTCTTGTTTACCAAACCAACCACCAGAATAAGCTGTCCTGTATCAGAGATGCTTTGACATTCAGAAAGCTTGCCCTTGATTTATAACAATTTAAGAGTAAGATCAATGAACTTGGCCCTTTAAATTCCATCTCCTCTATGCAGCAATCTGACCTCTTTATAGCTCCTCAAAACCACAGAAAAAACAAAAAAATCAGTGAATGAATAAATCTTCTGTCAACATCCAGATTCTCTCTGCCAGTTAAAATTTCCTCCCCTTCCTTCGGCAAGTTCCTGGCACAATTAATTATGTATTAATGATTTTAAATTAAATGCCACATTTGTTTTTATGAAGGGCTATCCGGGCTGAAAATACACCAGGGGCCAGATGATGACGGTGTTCACAAGGTTAAATTACTAATTTGCGGCTAGGCTGGTTCAGCACTAGTCTTTTATAGAGCCAAGGTTTTATCATTTTCCTTGTTAATCTCAAGCACAAAGGTTAGATGTTTCCCCTGCATTTTTTCTTACTTCAAAACGAAAGTTATTGTAGGCTGCATGTGCTAACTTGACTTGAAAGACACCGCACAAGTCACTGCTCCTGGCAGGGAGAGGTGGGAAGGACCTTGCTAACGGCACACACAAATGTCATCATCCAACTTCAGACACGAGTGAGTGGGTTCCTTCTGGCTTTTGTTTTTTGTGGGTTTTTCTGGCCGCGTCGTGTGGGATCTTAGTTCCCGGACCAGGGATCGAACCCGTGCCCCCTGCACTGGGGGCGCGGGGTCTTAACCACTGGACCGCCAGGGAAGTCCATGGTTTATTTCTAAAGTAAAAATTTTCTGCCGTTTCAGTCCTGGTTGACTTACTCTGGCAAAAAACCCAGTACGCTCCTCCCCTCCCCCAGGCTTAAGAATACCTCAGTGTTTGTAAAATAAAAAGGAACAGAAAACCAGAAACAGCAACGCCCTCATCAGTGTGGTCTCAGCAGGAACACATGGACAAATACACACCCCCGTCATTGTTTCATTTTTAAAATAACCCTCCCAGGATAGGCCACCCTCTGGAAGAGATGCGGGCGCGTGGGAAGTGCAGGAAGGGAGCCCTAGGAAGTTTCTGTCTGTCAGGCGCCGTCTTATTAAAATAAGGGGGTGTGAACCTGTTTATACGTGGGCCAGCGCTCGGGCAAACAAGTCTGGCTACAGACGTGAAACTTTTCGCCCAGCAGATAATAAGATATTGTGCGGCCCTGAAAAACAGCTCAGGAGAAAAGGAAGCAGGGAGTTTCCTTTAAGGAAATGCATTGCTTCTCCGAGGAGGGGGCATTCTTTTAAGGCGTGGGAAAAGTGGACGGAGCCCGGGAGAGGCGGCGCGGCCAGGGCGGAGAAATCCAGTCGGGCCGCCCCGGCCGGGCGCACCCGGGCCCGGGACGCACCTTGACCCCACCTGGCCCCCCGCCGCGTCTCGGCTCCCTCCACCTGGCCCCCTCCCGCCCCCTCGGCTCCCAGCCACCTCGGTCCCCGGCCGCCTCTCAGTCCCTGGACACCTCGGTCGCCTGGCCACCCGGTCCCCCGGTCGCATCTCAGTCCCCGGCTGCATCCCAGTCCCCGGCCACCCCGGTCCCCCTCCACCTCGGGCCCGGGCGCCGGCTCGCGCTTCCGGTTCACCTGCGCGCGGGGCGGCTCGGGCGGCGAAGGCCGGGGAGCCGGGTGGCCGCGGCCGAGATGCGGCCGGGGGGCCCCAGGTGGCCGGGGAGCAAGGGGTCCGGGGGGCGGCCCGAGCCCCCGGCGCTCTGGAGGCGGGCGCAGGCCGGACCCCGAGGGACGCGTGTGAGGGGAAGGGGAGACGGCGCCGCCCGCCCGCGGCCCCGCCGCTCGCCTGGGTCTTGTCGAACTGCTCGCGCTCGGCCTCCAGGCTGTGGCCAGGCCTGCGGCTCAGCACCCGCGCCGGCACGTTCTTGATGCTGTTCATCCTGCCGCCGCCTGCGTTCCCGGGCCCGGCTCCGCGCGACTGAACGATCCAGGCCGGCCGCCCGCGCCTAGGCACCGCGAGGCCGCCCGCCGCACGGCGCCGCCCGCCCGCCGGGGGAGGAGCCGCCGCCGCCCCGCCCATGCGCCCCGCCCCGCCCCGCCCGGCCGCGCCCCTGGCCAGGGTAGGGCCACGGGCCGGGGCCCCCAGGACCTCGACGCCTCTCGTGTGCGAGCGGAAACACCCGTCACTCCTCCGTCCTCGCACACACCCTCCGCCCGGACTCACCAAGTCCTGTCCACACCAGGCCAGGATCTGGTTAACTGGAGAAAACTTGGCCTCCATGAAATCTGACCAATGGAATCACAACTGGACATTTTTTTCTTTCCTTTTTAAAAGTCCTGTGTTACTTTATGTGTCAAAGGCATACCATTGAGCTGTCCACTCTGTGTGCATCTCTAATGTAACTGCAGCTGCTATCAACGCGGGACTGTGCGATGACTTTTCAGAGACTGCGGGCTCTGCACGAGGACACCTTGCAAGAGTTGAGAAACGGTAAGGGGACCAGGAGAGGCAGGGCTGGGACAGCCTGCAGACAGCTCTGGACCAAACGCAGAGCTGGGCCATCGAAATGCATGGAACAGTTTCCACAGGAGGTGGTGTGAGATTTTTTAAAAACATTGTTATTACTCGTTTGCTTTTAAAATTATCGGTCACAAGACTGAAGTTTTTCTTTTTTTTTTTTTAAATCACGGTGTATGCTCTCAAATGGTTATTTTGTTTCTGCTATCCTCAGCTTTCCTCTCAGAATACAGGTGTGAAATCACCTAATACAGGTCCTAGGGAAGGTACACCCCCTTTGAAGAGGGAAGGTGATGCCTACATAACCCTGAACATTGTCTCCCTGACCCTTTCTGTAACCTCACTGGTTCCTCACTGCCTAGTCCCAGAGCTGACACTGGGAACTTGAAAGATGTATTTAACAAGGCTTTCCTCTCACTCGCCTAAAGATAGGAAATAACCACGCTTTATCTAATTCCAATCACCGAAAAGCTTCTTTACCAGAATAACTAATATTTACTGAATATTTACTGAATGTTTATTATTTGCTAGGCACTGGACAAAACCCTTTACTTGTATTATTTCATTTTTAACTCTCAGCACCCTAGTCAATAGCTGTGGTGGAATAAGGCCTGCAGTAAAGGGATTTGCAGGCTCCAGACCAGCTGTTTCTCAGACTCCTTTTTCCACATCCAACGAAAGCGCTTATCCGGTGATCTTCACACTTAACGCAGTGTCTTCTTTTAAAGCAGGCAACACCCCTCTGGGTTTAGAATGTCTGCCGCAGGGACTTCATCAGCAACCAACTACCACTCTTTCAATAATAAAGAGTTGATTACTGTGCCAGGTGCTGGGCTCAATATTGTCCGGATCCCAGAGTACTTCGCTAAAACATCTCTATTGAATGTAATTTATCTGTTTGTAAGAAAGATTTTTGAGCAGCTGGAGGGCAAGGACCACCCTGTCTTACTCAGTTTTGTTTGTTTGTTTTGGCCGCACTGCACAGCTTGTGGGACTTTAGTTCCCCAACCAGGGATTGAACCCAGGCCCTTGCGGAGTCCTAACCACTGGACCACCAGGGAATTCCCTGTCTTACTCAGTTTTATACCTTCAGTGCCTAGCAGGGTGTCTGGTGCATTAGCAACGTCCAGTAAAAAATGTGTGTGAAATGAAGGAGTTGAAAAAGTGAGTGAACAGCCCCCCCATAATTTGGCACTTCAACATACGGCTTAGTTTTATGAAAGAGCATTCCTGGGGACAAAAGGACACAAGCTTCCCCACTCAATTTGTCAGGTTCACCTCTCGGAACACCTTCAGGCAGGAGACCTGGTTCTAGAACTGTCTGTCACTGTTTGGCTGAGATTCTCCTTGTTGAGATGTATCTCCAGGGCTGTTTAATGCTTCCCCTGGGCCATGACAAAGGCAAAGCATTTAGGTTACAAATTAGACCTGATTTCAAGGAAAACCCACGAAGACAAACAATAGAGTTTACATCACTGGGCTTTTACTAAACGATGGTGCTGCCTTCCCCACACTGCTTGCCTCATTGACACGTGTGCCTGATCTGGTCCCAGCGTCTTTCCAGCTTGCTCCATCCTAGTCCGTCAGGTCCGAAAATGTGTCATGCTCCTTTCCACCTCAGGGCCTTTGCACATGCTGTTACCATTGTCTGGAATGCTCTTTCTCTTCCTGTTTGCCAGTTAGCATCTACTCATATTTCAGCTTAGTTCAGATGTCACTTCCTCAGGGAAGCCTTCCCTGAGCCCTCCACCCTTGACCTATGCCCCTGTTATATGCTGACACAGTAGCTCAAAGCTTTATTTCATAGCACTTTCCAGTTTTTCATGACCTATTTGTCATTATTTGATTAAGATCTGTCTCTTCCACTAGACTGTAAACAAAGATTGAGTCTGCTTCGCTCATTGTTGTGTCTCCAGTGGCCAGCAAAGCAATACTTGATGTGCACTCAAATTATTTTGTCTTCGTTTGTTAGATCTCTTAAGCAGGCATTTGGCTGAGAACCCAGAAATCATCATTTACAGGACTGATTAATGTGCCCTCGTTTGATGAAGTTCTCGCAAAGGCCATTCTGGTTTTTAACCTACCGTGTCAGCTGTGGTTCTGATTAATGTGTCTGCTTTCTTAATCTGATCTTATTCACTATTCTCTATCACGTATGAAGTGGTTGCCAAGATGACTGTTTAAGGTGCAGAATCATGAACCTTTCTGAAATGGACCCCAACAAAATTGTCATCACGTGGCTCAAGAGAAACAAAGCTGCATGACTTTGAAGCGGTCACCTAGCTACAGGTGTCTAACCAGAGAAGGGAAATCTCAGGTCAAGGCCACCAAGAAAAACTGCAGGATCGATTAGCCATGGTATACACAAGGTTCCAAAACTCAGCCATGTTCCTGAAATGAACCAACCTTACCCCTTAGAGGCTCTCAATCTCCTGCATCCTATTAGCACTTTTTAGTTAAAACTGTTGTTAAGTGTTTATGTATTATCTTGATTCAGAGTTTCTTTCTTTGGGGGTATTTCTATTTCTGTTTAATAAAGCTGCTCACAAACTCTAAAAATATACTCACATCAGTCTCTTTTGATGGCTGAGATAATTTCTGGCAGGCAAATTACAGTACAATTTAGTTGCCTCCTTTTTTTTTTTTTTTTTTCTATTTTTGGCCCCGGGGCCTGCAGGATCCTAGTTCCCTGACTAGGGATCGAACCCGTGCCTTCAGCAGTGAAAGTACAGAGTCCTAACCACTGGACCATCAGGGAATTCCCGCCTCCTCTTAAGATGAAAGAATGTTGATGACAAAATATAAAGGCTAAAATCTAGTTTCATCTTGCAACTATTTCAACATACTGAGGCTGCCTCTCTTTAACAGAAATTGCTCACATATTTAAATAACTTAGGTTGAGAGAGATAAATTGATAATTTAAGGTTTCCATTTTTGAACTGCAATGTGCTGTAATTCACAAGAATGTGGAAGGGTAAGAATAGGTGTTGTAGATATTATAACCCTATGAGCTAAAATACATTCAGTTACAAAATAACTTTTGACTTCTTTCAAATCCTTTAGTTCCCTGAAATTGTTCTTTTTATCACCTAACCAGTGTTCTCTTTTCACTAGGCAAGTTGACATGCAGCCATAAAACTATCATAAAGAGAAGGAGAAAATTTAATATTTTGTTTCTCAGACAGAAAGTCAGCCTCTCCAGGGACATTTCAGGTTTCTACCTTGGAGGCAACAGTTCAGAATCGACTGCACACTACCTTTCTCAGTCTTGCTCTGTACAAACCAGCCTATCCTGGCAGAAAGCAAGCATTTATAAAGAACATAGCCAGACCTCACCCAATTTCTCTTTTCAGCACCCTAATTAAAAAGGCTAAATGGGGTGGCTCCTCCACTCTCATGAAAATCACCTCTGAAGTAGCACTGAAACCTTTTAACAAAGGGGCATTTATACAGCACAATAGAACTTTGATATCTGCAATGCTTAAAAAAAAATACATTCCCGTTCCTGAGGAAATTAACTTGCCAGGTTTGGTTTCAAGAGACTAACTTTCCTTATTTCACCCCTGTGTCATAAAAAGAAATCCCAGAAAATTATTTTTATTATTAAAAATATTTTTTATTGACTGAATGTGATCAGTATATTCTTTAAAAAATTACAAGTTAAAACAGAAATGTTTTAGTCTTTAATGATAAAAAAATGCATAAAAAACTTGATCTTCCAGCAAGCTTTCGTTTGTATAAGTTGACAGGACTACTACTGACCCAGACAAGAGGGGGCTCTGCTACAGCTTTTGGAACAGAAGGACCTCGACTGTCAGTAACCCAGGAGATAGTTTCTGGTTTAAAATATTTTATATCATATCATTTTATGTCTTTACCCAGCAAAGTTCAGGGCTAAAAACCACAAGAGAACATATTTCTCATAGATTTGGAGCTGACTCTGATAAGCTACTGGTTATAATTTAAATGTATGCACAGGTTTTTAAAAAATCAGATAGTTAAAACAGCATTTTATATGCATGGATTCTCTATTTGATGTTCACACTTTTAAAGAGCTTCTCGAGTATTTAACTGTAGTGTGCATCTTTACAGAGAAGGCTTTTTTTTCTCTTAGCATAATTCCAAGTTTGTATATTATATATAATATACAATTAGGTCTAATTTCTTACACATGAAAAATATTTCTTACACATGAAAATGGTTAACCTGAAGACAAACAAAATATAGATGTTTAAAAATTAACTTTCAGTTTCTGCTCCCCTTTGGTATTAAATGTTGCTTACGAAGGATTACAATCCTGTTTTTGTTTTCAAGGTTAAGTAGTAGGTATTGATGTCTGCTTCCTGCCTTCCACACGGATGAGAAATCGGCTTCTGTGGGAAGGAAATGGAGTTAAATAAAAATCAATGAGCACTGGATGGTGTGCTGTAAACTCCCAGTCTCTAAAAAATTAACTATATGTCTTGATTCTCATCAACATAAGGTCATGCAAAATATTATAAATAGGAAAACTTCTCAGCAAAGAGAAAGAACAGAAGACAGGGAGAGGGCTGCTTACTGCTTTCAGGGTCTTGAAAATGCTCTTATGCTTAAGTGGAAAACAACGGAAATGATTTTACCTTTTAACTGATCAAAATGGATTCTAAAGAAACTTTGCCTATGAAATGAAGGCTTGGTAGAAGGAAACACAAATTAAGAAAGTGCTTACTGGGTCAGTAAGCCTTTTTATAAGACTTGAAACCCCACGGAAAGATTTCTTTCCAGACAGACATTCAGATGAAATGCTGACATGCGAGTTTACAAGCCGATTTTGAAAGCTATGTGAATTCATTTCCTTAGGTTTAAAATTCTGGGTACTGAGAGCAAGAAGTTTGTGATCTGCATTTCTCTTATAAGTAACTGACATTTTACCCTGATTAAATTTAGAAGGTGTGTATAAATAGGTCAAACAAAAGAGAAAGGATTACAGGCCAGACAAACGCACTGCTGTGACTCCACATTATCAGTGTTCCCAAGTTACCTATTAAATATAGATATAAGGTGAGATAAGGAAAGGTGACTTACCCATGATCACCATGAATACACGAATTTGCTTTCTTCAGTTACTGAGAAAGGGTATTTTTTTCAGCTGACTCTTCTGAGACTTCCACATTCTACAAAACAACTCCCAAATTAATACCCAGGATAGAACAACTAGAAGATACTTAAGAGGACAATACACAAATAGAGCGGAAATGCCTTTAAAAGACCTTAGGGAATTAATGAAATACAATAAAGTAATTTCATATAACCACCATAATCCACCCAAAAGATGTATTGATTTCCCGCTCACGTGTGGGGCCCCTGTCTCTAAACCGTAGCTGGAATGTTCTGTTTGCTTTACCATACGTGTTATGGCTAAACCATGGCAACTGGCTGATGCCCAAATGTAACTGGCTCTTTGTCAGCCTTTATATAGACTCTGCAGTGAGCCTTTAGTGAAGACAGAGGTCATCAAGAGGAATCAACAAGTCGTAGCGACACTAATTCATTAGAGTGCCTACTGAGGGTGCAGCATTGTTAGGTTTGGGGGAAATATTTAGAAAGAAAAAGAAGGAAAGAAGAGGAGAAGGAAGCTTGGAAAGATGCTGGTAGACTCCAGTGGTGAACCGGGCCTTGCTCAGCCTCTGCCTCCTCCCACGGGGCCTACGTTTGAACCATGTTGGGATTATTCTTGGTGCTTCCAGACCTCTGTGCTCTTAATTATGCAGCTTCCTCTCTACTGGAAGAGCCTTCCTAGGTATTTTACAATCTGATGTATTTTATTTTATTCATTTAAAAACATCATTCTAGGTTCTTCCTGGTGGCTCAGTGGTTGAGAATCCGCCTGCCAATGCAGGGGACACGGGTTTGAGCCCTGGTCCGGGAAGATCCCACATGCCGCGGAGCAACTAAGCCCGTGCGCCACAACTACTGAGCCTGCGCCCTAGGGCCCGCGAGCCACAACTACTGAGCCCGCGTGCCACAACTGCTGAAGCTTGCACGCCTAGAGCCCAAGCTCCGCAACAAGAGAAGCCACCGCGATGAGAAGCCCGCGCACTGCAACGAAGAGCAGCCCCCGCTCGCCGCAACTAGAGAAAGCCCGCGCGCAGCAACGAAGACCCAACGTGGCCAAAAATAAATAAATTAAATAAATAAATTTATTTAAAAAAAGAAAGAAAAATGAAAAGGTTAAGAACCCCGACAGGTTATCCCGACAGTTGCAAACTAGTGATGAGGATGTCGGTCCCATGTTCTGGTCAAAAGTCCAAATGCGGTTTCAGGCTGTGTCCCCCCGACCCCAGCACCATAGGAAGCCTGCCGTGGGTGAACGAGATGTGGCAGCTGTGCTGTTTTACGCTTTCCCTTTTTCTCTGTTTTTAAATTATTGGGGTTTTTAAAATAGTTAATACCTGAGCATGTTTTCAAAAATATATATATTCTTAAAAATATATATATATAAAATATATATATATATATATATATATTCTTATTCCCATCCCATATGTAGAATACCACATGAATCTTTCAGCGTCCTGCTCTTTTCACTTAATAGTATATCCTGGAAACATTTCTGCATCCAAGACCCTCCTATTCTGTCTCATGGTAATAGTCCATGTGCCACAGCTATTCACTCAGTTCCTTCTTGCTGGACACTTGGATCGCTTCCTAACTCTTGCTGTTATAAAGCAATGCTGCAATGAAAAACTTGTACATATACCATTTTATACACATGCGGCTGTACCTGAACGAGAGATTCCCAAAGTGACACTGCCACTGCAAAGGGTCAGCTCTTCTGCAGTTTTTAGAAAACACTGACAGATTCCTTGCCAGAAGGACTGAATCGCTTTGTGCTCCCCCAGCAATGTGTGAGAGTGCCTATTTCAGAGAAAGGCTTTGAATTAAGACCCTTGTCTTTAGTGACAGACGGCAAAACCCTGGTGAAGCAGACAGGCTGCTCAGAACTTACCCTGCTTCCTTACTGCAAAAATTAAGAATTTTTTACAACAGTATTTACTTTTTCTGTAACCAGTTATACTCTGTTCAAAGGACCAGAGGGGAGGAGTTTGCAAAGTGCATTGCCAAGTAGACTTCTGTTAGTTAAAATTCTGTTTTCCCAGCATCTTTAGAATCAGTTAATAATCCATGGGAAAATATATTACATCTGAAGGCAATATTTTTTTCCAACTAAATGATTATCTGATTATAATCATGTGGGATGTTAAGCAAGAGATTTACTCACTTGCCCTCCCCTGTAAAATGAATGGTTGCGATTGGATCTCTCTTTTGGATCTTTCTAGCTCAAAAATTCTCTTAAACCAACTTTTCACCAACCTCAAATAGCTTTAGCCATTTTTTCAGTCTATAGCTGAGGGTCACTGTTCTGCCTTTTTCCTGAACTCTTCCTATCAGTTCCATTCAAGGAGCATCCTCTGTAGCAGGTATGGCGTGTGCTACATTGGGGAAGCCAGGATGAAGTGAGAGGGGCTCCTTAACGCACTCACGGAGGGGCAGAGACCCATGGATGTAATCAGCTGTCATGTACTGTGACACGCACTCTGATGGAGATGCTTACACAAACACACTCCCAGCTGTGCTATGAGGACAAAAGTGAGGGAGCTCCTGATTACATCTTAGGTAGGAATTTAACATAAAACCCCAAAGGAGAGGTTATTCTGAAATACAGTTGGTTCTGCTATGACACTTGTTTTGAAAACATGCATTTGTTCCAACGCATCGGATATATTAGGGAACAACTTGAGCGTGATGTGAAGTTTGTGTTTGTTAATGTGCGACTTTGTCCACGGGAAAACACTAGGTGAACTGGGCCGGGCCCTGTAGGAATACACCCCCCACGCCCCTCCAACACCACCCGCGGCGTGTCACGAGCCACATCCATCCGCATCTGCTGCTACGACTTTCCATCTACTAACTCTCCTTCTACCACTTTCCAGTAAGTCACAAGCTGCAACCTCCTCTCTGACGCCCAGTTCTACCTACAGACTTCAGGTCTTTTTCAAGGTAAAGTGCCACATTTATGGCAAAATTTGTGTATTTCTTAACTACTTAACATGTATAAAACTGTACTACTATTTAAATTACATTCCTGTCCTTTTAAAAAATGTGTCACTGATAAAGTTTTTGAGTGTTATGCTCAAAACCCCATTTTCCCCATAAACTGTGTGGGTTTTATTGTGCAGGTTTGCACTGGGTGGTGATTTTTAGGAACCCGTATGTCGTGTTATGGCAGATATAACTGTGGTTATCAAAATACTAAACAGGACTGTGATATAATAATACATATCCTTTTTATTAGTGCATTAAATAATAAGATCTAGCAGCAGGCCTAATGGTCTGTAATTCTGAGGTAGTACTAAGTGTAAATGATATTTCAAGATATCTGTAATAACAGTAATATGGTAGGAAACTCTCTGTGATCTCTACTAATGACAGAGTCACAGATAGTATGTACTATGATGGCTTGTTTCCTATATTCATAATTGAAGGAAGTGCTACATTTTAATTAGAAGTTAATAAAAATAACCTTACGTGTAATTTTTATCCCCGTCAAAGTTTATGGATCCCCTGAATTCTATTAAAAAAACTCTGATTAAAAATCTCTGCCCAACAAATCCATAAAGACAGGAAGTGGATGAGTGTCAGCCTGAGGCTGGTGGAGGCAGAGTGGAGAGAAACTGCCAGTGGGTACAAGGTTCTTCTGGAATGATGAAAATGTTCTACAGTCGGACTATGGTGATGGTTGCACAACTTTGTAAATATACTAAAACCACTGAATTGTACGCTTTTACATGGAGGAACTTTATGGTATGTACGTTATCCTTTAAGAAAGCTGTGAAAAAATTTAAAAACCACTACCAATACTTAAAAATATGTTCTGCCTCAATGTAAATAAACTACTTCACTAATGCTTCAAAGATTTTGTCAAGAAAAAAATCTTCCTAGAAAACACCACAAAGTCCACCATGGTTTCTACTCTGAGAAGCTTATATGGCACACATGGCACAAATACTTTTAAAAATCACAATTCAGGGAGCCCATTATTCTTTAAGGTAATCTTTGCAATGATCTGTTGAAGCTAGTGGCAGTGAGCATGTTGATTCTAAAATGGTTAATGTCCTAGTTTCAGATCATCTGTCGCACAGAAAGCGCCATAGAACTCTGAGTCTAACAAAATTCCAATGTGAAGAAGAGCTAAGCAAGAAATGCCACCAGAGAGAGTATTTCATGGAACAAGGCAAGGCTGTTCGCTCTCACTATTTCTATTCAATATCAATCTGGAAGTCTTAACCAGAGCAATAAGGTAAGAAAAAGAAATAAGGCATAAAAATTAGAAAAAGAAATTCTTTATTCACAAATGACATGACTGTGTATGTAGAAAATCCTAAGAAGCTACAGAAAATCTACTAGAATAGGTGGATTTAGCAAAGATGCAATTTTTTTTGACTTTTTTTTTTTCTTATTAGTCATCAATTTTATACACATCAGTGTATACATGTCAATCCCAATCTCCCAATTCAGCACACCACCATCCCCACCACCCTGTGGCTTTCCCCCCTTGGTGTCCATACGTTTCTTCTCTACATCTGTGTCTCAACTTCTGCCCTGCAAACTGGATCATCTGTACCATTTTTCTAGGTTCCACATACCTGCGTTAATATATGATATTTGTTTCTCTCTTTCTGACTTACTTCACCCTGTGTGACAGTCTCTAGATCCATCCACACCTCAACAAATGACCCAGTTTCGTTCCTTTTTATGGCTGAGTAATATTCCACTGTATATATGTACCACAACTTCTTTATCCATTCATCTGTCGATGGGCATTGAGGTTGCTTCCATGACCTGGCTATTGTAAATAGTGCTGCAATGAACACTGGGGTGCATGTGTCTTTTTGAATTATGGTTTTCTCTGCGTATATGCCCAGTAGTGGGATTGCTGGATCATATGGTAATTCTATTTTTAGTTTTTTAAGGAACCTCCATACTGTTCTCCACAGTGGCTGTATCAATTTACATTCCCACCAACAGTGCAAGAGGGTTCCCTTTGTCTTACATTTAGGTCTCGAATCCATTTTGAGTTTATTTTTGTGTATGGTGTTAGGGAGTGTTCTAATTTCATTCTTTTACACGTAGCTGTCCAGTTTTCCCAGCACCACTTATTGAAGAGACTGTCTTTTATCCATGGTATATCTTTGCCTCCTTTGTCATAGATTAGTTGACCATAAGTGTGTGGGTTTACCTCTGGGCTTTCTATCTTGTTCCATTGATCTGTGTTTCTGTTTTTGTGCCAGTATCATATTGTCTTGATTATGGTAGGTTTGTAGTATAGTCTGAAGCCAGGGAGTCTGATTCCTCCAGCTCCGTTTTTTTCCCTCAAGACTGCTTTGGCTATTCGGGATCTTTTGTGTCTCCATACAAATTTTAAGACTTTTTGTTCTACTTATGTAAAAAATGCCATTGGTAATTTGGTAAGGATTGCATTGAATCTGTAGATTGCTTTGGGTAGTATAGTCATTTTCACAATA
>NC_041232.1:19121953-19122257 GCF_002837175.3 Physeter macrocephalus | reverse complement strand
GTATCATCTTTAATTTCTTTCATCAGTGTCTTATAGTTTTCTCCATACAGGTCTTTTGTCTCACTAGGTAGGTTTATTCCTAGGTATTTTATTCTTTTTGTTGAAATGGTAAATGGGAGTGTTTCCTTAATTTCTCTTTCAGATTTTTCATCATTAGTGTATAGGAATGCAAGAGATTTCTGTGCATTAATTTTGTATCCTGCAGCCTTAACAAATTCATTGATTAGCTCTAGTAGTTTTCTGGTGGCATCTTTAGAATTCTGTGTATAGTATCATGTCATCTGCAAACAGTGACACTTTTACT
>NC_041232.1:19119283-19119508 GCF_002837175.3 Physeter macrocephalus | reverse complement strand
CTTCCTGGACTTGGGTGGCTATTTCCTTTCCCATGTTAGGGAAGTTTTCAACTATAATCTCTTCAAATATTTTCTCTGGTCCTTTCTCTCTCTCTTCTCCTTCTGGGACCCCTATAATGCGAATGTTGTGGCATTTAATGTTGTCCCAGAGGTCTCTTAGGCCGTCTTAATTTCTTTTCATTCTTTTTTCTTTATTCTGTTCCACAGCAGTGAATTCCACCATTC
>NC_041232.1:19115145-19119187 GCF_002837175.3 Physeter macrocephalus | reverse complement strand
TCTTTCTGTGAATGTGGTTTTTGTTCCACAGGCTGCAGGATTGTAGTTCTTCTTGCTTCTGCTGTCTGCCCTCTGGTGGATGAGGCTATCTAAGAGGCTTGTGCAAGTTTCCCGCTAGTGTTGGAGGGTCTCCTGCAGAGGCGGGCGGTGGCTCACCGTGGGGACCAGGACACTGGCAGCAGAAGTTCTGGGAAGTACTCCTTGGCGTAAGCCCTCCCACAGTCTGCCATCAGCACCACCAAAGAGCCCAGGTAGCAAAGATGCAATTTTAAAAAGGCAATTATAGTTCTTTATATCATCAACAAACAATTTGAGAATGAAATTTAAAATACCACATATGATGGCATCAATAAACAAAATGTTAGGAATAAATTTTTTAAAAGATGTGTAATGGGGCTTCCCTGGTGGTGCGGTGGTTAAGAATCCGCCTGCCTGGCTTCCCTGGTGGCGGAGTGGTTGAGAGTCCGCCTGCCGATGCGGGGGACACAGGTTCGTGCCCCGGTCCGGGAGGACAACTACTGAGCCCACGTGCCACAACTACTGAGCCTGTGCACCTAGAGCCTGTGCTCTGCAACAAGAGAAGCCACCGCAATGAGAAGCCCGTCAACACAACTAGAGAAAGCCCACGCGCAGCAACAAAGACCCAACGCAGCCAAAAATAAATACATTAATAAAATAAATTTTTTTAAAAATGTGTAAGAGGGCTTCCCTGGTGGCGCAGTGGTTGAGAGTCCACCTGCCGATGCAGGGGACACGGGTTCGTGCCCCGGTCCGGGAAGATCCCACATGCCGCGGAGCGGCTGGTCCCGTGAGCCATGGCCGCTGAGCCTGCGCGTCCGGAGCCTGTGCTCTGCAACGGGAGAGGCCGCAACAGCGAGAGGCCCGTGTACGGCAAAAAAAAAAAAAAAAAATGTGTAAGAACCCTACAATGAAAACTACAAAATATGGTTTAAGAGAAAAGAAGGAAGACCTAAGCAACTGGAGATATACTCTGTTCACAGATGTCAATCCTTCCCAAATTGATCTATAGATTCAATGAAATCACAATACCAGAGGGCATTTTTAAAAAACTGACACGTTGACTCTAAAATTGCTATGGACCTGGCAAAGGGCCTAGAACAGGCAAAACAATTTTGCAAAAGAACAAAGTCAAGGATGTATACTGATTTCAAGATTTCCTATAGAGTTATGTAATCAATTTGGTGTGGTATTGGTGTAAGGAGAACAACCATATCAATGGAACTGATTGGAGAGTCCAGAAATAGACCCTTGAATATACAGTCAACGGATTTTCAATAAAGATGCTGAAAGTAATTCAATGGAGAAAGGACGGTCTTTTCAACAAACGATGACGATGATGGAGCTAAAATCTGTATGGAGAAAAATGAACCTTGATCTTTACTTCACACCATCCACAAAATTTAAATAAGAGATGAACCATAGACCTGAACAGAACCACAAAACTTCTAGGAGGAGAAAATATTCACAACCTTGAGGCAGACTTCTTGGAACACAAAACACACCATTAAAAAAAAATTTAAAAAAAAGATAAATTGGACTTCATCAAAATTTCAAATTTCTGCTCTTTTATTCTTAAGAGAATGAAAAGGCAAGCCACAAACTAGGAGAAAGTATTAATAATATATTTGACAAAAGATAAAGAACTTGTGTCTAGACTATATGAAAAACTCTTACAACTCAATTAATAAAAAAGGAAACAATCAAATTTAAAATGGGCAAACAAACAAAAAATGGGCAAAGGACTTAAAGACACTGCACAAAAGAAGACATATGAAGGGCCAAAGAGCACATGAAGATGCATATCATTAGGTTATCAGGAAAATGTAAATTATTCAATGGCAACAAGATGCCATTTCAGATCTACTAGAATGGCTAAAATCAAACGGACTGACAAAACCAAGGTTGGGTGAGGATATGGAGCACCTGGACCTCTCACACACGGCTGGTAGGGATGTAAAATCATACAACCACCTTGAAAAACGGTTTGGCAGTTTATTAAAAAGTTAAATCCTATAACTAGCAATTCTACTTCTAGGTATTTACCTTAGAGAAATGAAAACATATGTCTGTTAAAAAAAAGGCTTGTGAGGGGCTTCCCTGGTGGCGCAGTGGTTGGGGACCCGCCTGCCGATGCGGGGGACGCGGGTTCGTGCCCCGGTCCGGGAGGATCCCACATGCCGTGGAGCCTGCGCGTCCAGAGCCTGTGCTCCGCAACGCGAGAGGCCACAGCGGTGAGAGGCCCGCGTAGCGCAAAAAAAAAAGGCTTGTGTAAAAATGTTCATAGCAGGGACTTCCCTGGTGGTGTGAATCTGTCTGTTAACGTGGGGGACACGGGTTCGAGCCCTGGTCCGAGAAGATCCCACATGCCGCAGAGCACCTGAGCCTGCAGACCTCAACTACTGAGCCTGTGCTCTAGAGCCCACGAGCCACAACTACTGAGCCCACATGCCACAACTACTGAAGCCCGCACACCTAGAGCCCGTGCTCCACAACAAGAGACGCCACTGCAAACGAGAAGCCTGCGCACCGCAACGAAAAAGTAGTCCCTGCGCGTCACAACTAGAGAAAGGCTGCACGCAGCAGCAAAGACCCAACGCAGCCAAAAAAAAAAAAAAAAAGTTCATAGCAGCTTTATCTATAATAGTCCAAAATTGGAAACAACCCAAATATCCCATCAACAGGTGAATAAACAAACTGTGGTCTATTCATATACAATGGAATATTAATCAGCAATAAAAAGGAGTGAAATACTGATACACACAGCAACATGGATGAATCTCAAAATAATTCTATTGAAAGAAGCTAGATAAGGAGTACATAGTGTATGACTGCACTTACATGAAGTTCTAGAACAAGCAAAATTATTCTCTGACGATAAAAGTCAAATCAGTAGCTGCCTAGAGTGGCAGTAAGGGAAGATTCACTCCAAAGAGGATGAGGGAACTTTCTGGGGTGATGGAAGTGTTCTATATCTTGATTGGGATGTTGGTTACACGGGTACATATGTGTAATGTACACATACATTAATATACATTAGAGCTAAACAAACTTATTGAACTAGTGATCTATACCAGTTCTTCATTAAAGAACAAGTATATAGGCATTAAAGACATTCTTTTATTTATTTATTTTGGCTGCGTTGGGTCTTCAGTGCTGCACGTGAGCTTTCTCTAGTTGTGGCAGGCGGGGGCTACTCTTCATTGCGGTGCACAGGCTTCAGTAGTTGTGGCACATGGGCTCAGTAGTTGTGGCTCGCAGGCTCTAGAGCGCAGGCTCAGTAGTTGTGGCGCAGGGGCTTAGTTGCTCTGTGGCATGTGGGATCTTCCCGGACCAGGGCTCAAACCTGTGTGCCCTGCATTGGCAGGCAGATTCTTAACCACTGCGCCACTAGGGAAGCCCTAAAGACATTCTTAATAAAATGTCTTTATTGATTGAGATTGTATAAATTACACCTCAATAAAGTTTATTTAAAAAGAAAGGTATTTCAGTGTTTTGCAGACCTTTTTAATTTTAGATTTTTTGGTCAGGGATACAAAAAAGTTTAACTCAATGGCCTTCAAATACCTTTAACTATGCCCATAGTACATCCAAGTAATGTACCTGGAATCTTAAAGCATCCGTTTCAAGCTCTTATTTTACAGATTAGGAAATTGGGACCCAAGTATTCTGATTTCAAGTTCAATGTTCTTTTCACTATTTATGTTAGGCTATAAAATCTACAAAGTAACTTATATCATTGCTACTGAAAGGTTCCTGTGCTCAGAAAAAGCAGTTAGAGGGACTTCCCTGGTGGTGCAGTGGTTAAGAATCCGCCTGCCAATGCAGGGGACACAGGTTCGATCCCTGGTCCAGGAAGATCCCACATGCCGTGGAGCAACTAAGCCCATGCACCACACCTACTGAGCCTGCGCTCTAGGGCCCGCGAGCCACAACTACCAAACCTGTGTGCTGCAACTACCGAACCCCATGCACCTAAAGCCCGTGCTCCGCAACAAGAGAAGCCACCGCAACGAGAAGCCCA
>NC_041232.1:19112806-19114696 GCF_002837175.3 Physeter macrocephalus | reverse complement strand
GGCTCAGTAGTTGTGGCTCGCAGGCTCTAGAGCGCTGGCTCAGTAGTTGTGGCGCAGGGGCTTAGTTGCTCTGTGGCATGTGGGATCTTCCCGGACCAGGGCTCAAACCTGTGTGCCCTGCATTGGCAGGCAGATTCTTAACCACTGCGCCACTAGGGAAGCCCTAAAGACATTCTTAATAAAATGTCTTTATTGATTGAGATTGTATAAATTACACCTCAATAAAGTTTATTTAAAAAGAAAGGTATTTCAGTGTTTTGCAGACCTTTTTAATTTTAGATTTTTTGGTCAGGGATACAAAAAAGTTTAACTCAATGGCCTTCAAATACCTTTAACTATGCCCATAGTACATCCAAGTAATGTACCTGGAATCTTAAAGCATCCGTTTCAAGCTCTTATTTTACAGATTAGGAAATTGGGACCCAAGTATTCTGATTTCAAGTTCAATGTTCTTTTCACTATTTATGTTAGGCTATAAAATCTACAAAGTAACTTATATCATTGCTACTGAAAGGTTCCTGTGCTCAGAAAAAGCAGTTAGAGGGACTTCCCTGGTGGTGCAGTGGTTAAGAATCCGCCTGCCAATGCAGGGGACACAGGTTCGATCCCTGGTCCAGGAAGATCCCACATGCCGTGGAGCAACTAAGCCCATGCACCACACCTA
This sequence comes from Physeter macrocephalus, assembly GCF_002837175.3. NCBI lineage: Eukaryota > Metazoa > Chordata > Mammalia > Artiodactyla > Physeteridae > Physeter > Physeter macrocephalus. Next base: position 19,114,032 of record NC_041232.1, on the reverse strand, counting down.
CTGAGCCTGCGCTCTAGGGCCCGCGAGCCACAACTACCAAACCTGTGTGCTGCAACTACCGAACCCCATGCACCTAAAGCCCGTGCTCCGCAACAAGAGAAGCCACCGCAACGAGAAGCCCATGCACCGCAACGAAGAGTAGCCCCTGCTCGCAACTAGATAACGCCTGCGTGCAGCAAAGACCCAATGCAGCCAGGAAGGAAGGAAGGAAGGAAGGAAGGAAGGAAGGAAGGAAGGAAGGAAGGAAGGAAGGAAGGAAGGAAGGAAGGAAGGAAGGAAGGAAGGAAGGAAGGAAGGAAGGAAGGAAGGAAGGAAGGAAGGAAGGAAGGAAGGAAGGAAGGAAGGAAGGAAGGAAGGAAGGAAGGAAGGAAGGAAGGAAGGAAGGAAGGAAGGAAGGAAGGAAGGAAGGAAGGAAGGAAAGAGTAGTATTAAAAAAAAGAAAAGGCAGTTAGAATTAACGTGTGAAACACTCCCCAAAGAATGATAAATTTAGGAAATTACTATTTTGCAATTCCTCATGAAATAACAGATCTAAGTCATAAAAATCAAGAAATGCTAAAATCCTTAAGTGAACTTTAGGGAAACTCTATAATAAAAAAGCTCAGGCTGACAACCTCCTGAACTCCCATCAAGCCTGACATCCAAAAGTGGGACAACCAGACACGAGGATCCTCCCGATACGATGCTCTAGGCAGTAGACAGCATTGCCCAGGAAGGCATCGTCCCAAAACAGACAAAAACAGGGCTTCCCTGGTGGCGCAGTGGTTGCGTGTCCGCCTGCCGATGCAGGGGAACCGAGTTCGCGCCCCGGTCTGGGAGGATCCCACGTGCCGCGGAGCGGCTGCGCCTGCGAGCCATGGCCGCTGGGCCTGCGCGTCCGGAGCCTGTGCTCCGCAGCAGGAGAGGCCGCAGCAGAAGGAGGCCCGCATAACACACACACACACAAAAAAAAAAACAGACAAAAACCCCAAACTGATCCCAAGTCTAATCAAGTTGCCAGATGGAAACACTAGTTTACAGGAATTTGGGGGATAAAACAACAGACAGGATGGAGTCAGCAAGATCCAGAACGTGGGAAATTCTATTGGACAATGACCCAGTGTTTCTTCCACAAATAAACGGCATTAAAAAACAATGAAAGGGGCTTCCCTGGTGGCGCAGTGGTTGAGAGTCCGCCTGCCGATGCAGGCGACACGGGTTCGTGCCCTGGTCCGGGAAGGTCCCAC
>NC_041232.1:19102869-19108862 GCF_002837175.3 Physeter macrocephalus | reverse complement strand
CGTGCCGCGGAGCGGCTGGGCCCGTGAGCCGTGGCCGCTGAGCCTGCGCGTCCGGAGCCTGTGCTCCGCAACGGGAGAGGCCACAACACTGAGAGAGGCCCGCGTACAGCAAAAAAAAAAAAAAAAAAAAAAAAAAAACAATGAAAGAAGAAGAAGAAAGAGGAGGAAGAGGAAGGAAGGAAAGAGGGAGGGAGGGAAGGAGAAGGAACTGTTAGTGATTAAGTGTGACCTTAAGGGACTTATCCAAGCGCAAAGTATGGACCTCAGTTGAGTATTGATTTGAATAAGCAGTAAAAAGACATTTTTGAGATAAATGGGGAAACCTTAACGTGGTCTAGTCATTAGACGATATTAAAGAGTTCCTGTTAATTTGGCTGGGTGTGAAAAAAGTCCTTATCTGTTAGAGCTACAGAATGAAGTACATATGAGTGAAATGATACGATGTCTAGGATTTGCTTTAAAATGTTTCAGGAGAAAACAGGTATGGATGCGGGAAGATGAAACAAAACAGCAGAAAGCTGATGGTTACTGAAGCTCTGTGATTGGAAGTATTCTTTCTACATCTGTATTTGAAATTTTCTACAATAAAATATTTTTTTTAAATCCCCCAGAATGTACGTGCATGTGCCCAGGTAACTGGAAAGAGGAAGTCTGGGTGTGGCGACATCTGAGTATGACTTTCTCTTCCTCCTTAAACCCAGCCTGCTACCTCTTCCCCTTTCATTCTAACAGAAAGGGACGTTTGCGCACAACGACTGGAGTGTTCGGATACTACAGATGGGGTCGAAAGAAAAGGAACCACGTACATTTTTGGCGCTGCTGCTGAGATTCTCAGAGCTGATGGGGAGCAGGGTGCTCAGCTCCAGATCTGTAACCATCTGACGGGATTCTGCCAGCAAACGCTGAAGCTTACTCGTGGGAGAAAAATCATCCTGGGAAAACAACACAATTCAAGCATTCATGAAATCAAGAAGCACTTTTCATTGTTTATGTTTACAAGTACAATGTAACAAACACAAATGTTAACTGTTCATTAATGTTTGACTTTGGGTATTACATACCAAAGCAGGGCATTAAACACTAGAAGAACCAAATTCCATTTATTTCTTAGCACCTACTTTGCTAAATAATTTGACTCAAACAGAACTTACTACAACTAATTAAGTAACATCCATGTGATAAAAGAATCCTAGGCATTGTTTACCTCTCTTAAATCAACTTGCCAAGGCTGTAATTACCAGGTCAAAATACTTAAAAAAATGCAACTTTAACACTAAAGGCTTGTTAGCTTTTAAAAATAAGTGGAGGGGCTTCCCTGGTGGCGCAGTGGTTGAGAATCTGCCTGCCGATGCAGGGGACACGGGTTCGAGCCCTGGTCTGGGAAGATCCCACATGCCGTGGAGCAGCTGGGCCCATGAGCCACAATTACTGAGCCTGCGTGTCTGGAGCCCGTGTTCCGCAACAAGAGAGGCCGCGATAGTGAGAGGCCCGCGCACCGCGATGAAGAGTGGCCCCCGCTTGCCACAACTAGAGAAAGCCCTCGCACAGAAACGAAGACCCAACACAGCCATAAATAAATTAATTAATTAATTTTAAAAATAATAAAAATAAAAAAAAAGTGGAAATATGCGTTAGTTTATTCTTATTTAATTTTCAACTTTGTGTAAAAAGTTTTCCACAGTGTACAATCTGTGAGTTTTCCACAGTGGACATATGATTAACTGTACAATTAAGTGTACAGGGGCTTCCCTGGTGGCGCAGTGGTTAAGAATCCGCCTGCCAATGCAGGGGACGCGGGTTCGAGCCCTGGTCCGGGAAGATCCCACAGCCCTGGTCTGGGAGGATCCCACATGCCGCGGAGCAACTAGGCCCGTGAGCCACAACTACTGAGCCTGCATGTCTGGAGCCTGTGCTCCGCAACAAGAGAGGCCGCGATAGTGAGAGGCCCGCGCACCGCGATGAAGAGTGGCCCCCGCTTGCCACAACTAGAGAAAGCCCTCGCACAGAAACGAAGACCCAACACAGCCATAAATAAATAAATTAATTAATTTTAAAAATAATAAAAATAAAAAAAAAGTGGAAATATGCGTTAGTTTATTCTTATTTAATTTTCAACTTTGTGTAAAAAGTTTTCCAGTGTACAATCTGTGAGTTTTCCACAGTGGACATACGATTAACTGTACAATTAAGTGTACAGGGGCTTCCCTGGTGGCGCAGTGGTTAAGAATCCGCCTGCCAATGCAGGGGACGCGGGTTCGAGCCCTGGTCCGGGAAGATCCCACATGCTGCGGAGCAACTAAGCCCCTGCGCCACAACTACTGAGCCTGCGCTCTAGAGCCCGTGAGCCACAACTACTGAGCCCACGTGCCACAACTACTGAAGCCCACGCGCCTAGAGCCTGTGCTCTGCAACAAGAGAAGCCACCGCTACGAGAAGCCCCCGCACCACAACGAAGAGTAGCCCCTGCTCGACACAACTAGAGAAAGCCTGCGCGCAGCAACGAAGACCCAATGCAGCCAAAAATAACTAAATTAATTAAGCGTACAATCTGATGAGTTCCTACATACATGTGTACGTGAGTACACACCCATGAAGCCATCCCCACAATGAATATGGGTCGCATTTATCACGCCTTTGGCCCCTTGGAATTCCTGCCTCTGTGAGTGCCTCCTCGCCATTCCCAGACAACTACTGAGCTGCTTTCAGTCACCAGAGATTAGTTTGCATCTTCTAGAGTTTTAGATAGATGCATTACATACTTTTGTCTGTCTGGCTTCTTTCACTCAGCATAATTATCTGGAGATTTACCCATGTTGTATGTGTATAAATAGTTCATTCCTTTTTATTGCTGAGACGTACTCCATTGTATGGATACACCACAGTTTATCTATTCACCTACTGCAGTATATTTGGGTTGTTTCCAGTTTTTTTAGCTAGTGCAGATAAAGCTGCTTTAATATTTATGTGGACGTATGTTTCCATTTCTCTAAGGAGTAGAACAGCTGGGTCATATGGTAGGTGTATATTTAATTTTTTTTTAAGTAGTTCTTTAATAGAAAGTACCCAAGTGTTTTCCAAAGTGGCTCTACCATTTACATTCCCACCGTCAGTGAACAAGAGTCCCAGGCACTCCCAGTTCTAGTCAACACTGGGTGCAGTCAATTTTGAACAAAGAGAACTAACACTCATCAAATACCCATTAGGGGCCAGGCCCTACAATATCCCCTTTAAACCAAGCAACTGTGATGTTATAATTGCATATTTGCAGGCGAAGAAACTGAGGCTCAAAGAAATTAAATAACTGTACTAACGTCACTGAGCTAAGACAAAGCAAAACTGGGATTTGAACACAGATGAGTTTGATTTCAAAGCCGGATATCTTCCCAAAATAACACCCAAAATACCTAAGTTTACTTGAACTTATTTTCTTTACGAACCACCTGCAAGGGGGACCCCATTCATGATGAAGACACTGGCTCATCCACAATAATGACACTGTAGACACAACCTCACTGCCTGTCGGGGCGTGGACAGACTGCGGTTTATTCAATCACTGGACCGCACATCAAGCAACAATCAAAATGAAGAGGCGAGGTCCACAGTGTCAGCACAGATGAAGGTCACAAAACACTGACAGAGCTGGAAAATCACATCAGAAAGGGATATAGACAGCAGTTTACCATTCATGTACATTTTAAAGAAAACAATAGTATGTAGTTTTTTTTTAAATTGTGGTTTAGTTGCTTTACAACGTTCTGTCAGTTTCTGCTGTACAACGAACGAAGTGAATCAGCTATATGTATACATATATCCCCTCCCTCTTGGACCTCCCTCCCTCCCTCCCCCACCCCTTCCCACCACCCCCCGGCATCTAGGTCACCACAGAGCACTGAGCTGAGCTCCCTGTGCTATACAGCAGGTGCCCACTAGCTGTCTGTTTTACACATGGTAGTGTATATATGTCAATCCCAATCTCCCAGTTCACCACCTCCCACCCCCACACCTCATTGACTTTGACTTTTTGACGATTCTGGGCTAATTGTTCTGCAGAATGTCCCACCTGCGGGATTTGTCTGTTTTCTCATGGTGTTGTTAAACTTGTTCTTCTGTCCTCTGTATTTCATCTAAGCTCAAAGTTAGATCAAGGCTTGATAGGAATCAGGTTAAACATTTTGGTAAGAATGCTTCATAGGGTAATGCTGTATACTTCCTACTGCCTCGTATTAGGCCCTACGTAATGTCTGGTTGTCTCACTACTAATGAAGTTAATACTGATCACTGGGTGAAGGTGATGAAAGCCTATTTTAAAATGGGTTTTTAAAAATGGGAACTTGACTACTTGCACTGTTTTAAAATGATTATCCCTACTTTGAATGTTCAGATAAAGGGGCTCTGAGTTGTTGCCTGGCACCTAGGAGACAGCATTTATCCTGTGTAAAGGATAAGAGGATTAAGACTGAGGCTTTGTCCTCTTTATGGAGTAGATGCAGGAGTTCATGTTTATCTCTGAGGGTGGTCAATCAGGGCAGAACGTTCTGGAATATGAAGTCTAGCAGAGACTGGGCCCAGAAGAAGGTACTCTGAAACTGGTCATTAGCCAGAATTTAACTATGAATAAACAGATCTTTTTGCTAACACTTCTTAAAGACAGTCAGAACATTTTGGGAGTTCAAATACAGAAGACTCTTTTACGGCATTTTAAAATAACTCTCTCTTCACCTTCTATTCTTCCCCACCCCCCGCCAAAAAAAAAAAAAACCCACTTTAAACTCTAGAGTAAAAAATTAAGGAAGAGCATTTTCTTTGGATGCAGAATAGACAGATCTTTAGATGTTTCTTGAGTACTGTTTAAATTCTAGAGTGAGGAAAAAGTATGCATCTATTCTCTTTGTTTGATGTTTAACTCTTTTTGCTACCGTAAACTAAATAATCCATTGAAAATATAAGCAACTAGGTTAAAGGATTTCATTATTAAAAATAAGAATTTGGGTTTCTAAGGAAAATGAGTTATTTTTTAAATCTCCAAATAAACACTCTCATTTTACAGCAATTAAGTACCCAAGCCAGTTAAACTTTGCTCAAGGTTGCCCTGTATTTCTGGATACCCAGAGGGGTTTTTTTGTTATTATTGCTTGTTTGTTTTTCATGTTTGCTTTTGTTATTTCGTTTTTCAGCTAGCACAAAGACAAGGGAGTTGTTGTGAATTTTCTGCATAGCAGGACAGAACTTAACCTTAGGATACTGGACTAACAGTTTTCATTTTACTACTGGAATTAGTAATATCCTTTTTCTCCATTTATACTGTAATTTTCAAAGATTCTGGCTTCCAAGTTACCAGTTGGGTAGGGGAGGTGGTAAAGGTCCCTTTGAGAAAATCGTTCTTCCACAATAGCACTGCTGGTGGACCTAGCAACACTTGCCTATTACCTCCATTCGGGGTTACTATATTTGGTGATGAAGACCTCACCAGTAGTTACAAGAAAAGACAATGTAAACGGTCATCCATTCTTTTCCTTTTCTCTTCTTTTGCTCCCTCCTCTTTATACCTATCCTCCCTCTTTTCTTCTTTTCTCTTCCTTTCTCCTCCTCCTTCTGCCTCTCTCCATGTCCCTCTCCCTCTTCACTCATTCTTCTTTTTTCTTCCCTTCTTTTGCCACTCATTCTAGATTGGCATACTTTAATGACTCCCCCATTCCCACCAAATTTTGTGTTCCTGAAGGATTCCCTGCTTCACACCAGCCAGTGGTATGTCACTGAATACTCAATAGAATCAAAGGGGTGGGAGAATCCCAGAAGAGGAGGTCTGTGCCTGGATCTGTGTTCTGAATTCCCTCTCTCCAATTTCCATTTGTTTTGAACTGCCAGCTCCAGTTTCCATTCTGGTTTTCTGGGATCTCAGAGTTCTATAAGGATAGTAATGAAATTATTTGAACCATGTCCAATACTTCAAAAAAGCCTAGAAGACATATATATATATATATATATATATATGT
>NC_041232.1:19077450-19099859 GCF_002837175.3 Physeter macrocephalus | reverse complement strand
GCAAAAAAAAAAAAAAAAAAAAAAAAAAACAATGAAAGAAGAAGAAGAAAGAGGAGGAAGAGGAAGGAAGGAAAGAGGGAGGGAGGGAAGGAGAAGGAACTGTTAGTGATTAAGTGTGACCTTAAGGGACTTATCCAAGCGCAAAGTATGGACCTCAGTTGAGTATTGATTTGAATAAGCAGTAAAAAGACATTTTTGAGATAAATGGGGAAACCTTAACGTGGTCTAGTCATTAGACGATATTAAAGAGTTCCTGTTAATTTGGCTGGGTGTGAAAAAAGTCCTTATCTGTTAGAGCTACAGAATGAAGTACATATGAGTGAAATGATACGATGTCTAGGATTTGCTTTAAAATGTTTCAGGAGAAAACAGGTATGGATGCGGGAAGATGAAACAAAACAGCAGAAAGCTGATGGTTACTGAAGCTCTGTGATTGGAAGTATTCTTTCTACATCTGTATTTGAAATTTTCTACAATAAAATATTTTTTTTAAATCCCCCAGAATGTACGTGCATGTGCCCAGGTAACTGGAAAGAGGAAGTCTGGGTGTGGCGACATCTGAGTATGACTTTCTCTTCCTCCTTAAACCCAGCCTGCTACCTCTTCCCCTTTCATTCTAACAGAAAGGGACGTTTGCGCACAACGACTGGAGTGTTCGGATACTACAGATGGGGTCGAAAGAAAAGGAACCACGTACATTTTTGGCGCTGCTGCTGAGATTCTCAGAGCTGATGGGGAGCAGGGTGCTCAGCTCCAGATCTGTAACCATCTGACGGGATTCTGCCAGCAAACGCTGAAGCTTACTCGTGGGAGAAAAATCATCCTGGGAAAACAACACAATTCAAGCATTCATGAAATCAAGAAGCACTTTTCATTGTTTATGTTTACAAGTACAATGTAACAAACACAAATGTTAACTGTTCATTAATGTTTGACTTTGGGTATTACATACCAAAGCAGGGCATTAAACACTAGAAGAACCAAATTCCATTTATTTCTTAGCACCTACTTTGCTAAATAATTTGACTCAAACAGAACTTACTACAACTAATTAAGTAACATCCATGTGATAAAAGAATCCTAGGCATTGTTTACCTCTCTTAAATCAACTTGCCAAGGCTGTAATTACCAGGTCAAAATACTTAAAAAAATGCAACTTTAACACTAAAGGCTTGTTAGCTTTTAAAAATAAGTGGAGGGGCTTCCCTGGTGGCGCAGTGGTTGAGAATCTGCCTGCCGATGCAGGGGACACGGGTTCGAGCCCTGGTCTGGGAAGATCCCACATGCCGTGGAGCAGCTGGGCCCATGAGCCACAATTACTGAGCCTGCGTGTCTGGAGCCCGTGTTCCGCAACAAGAGAGGCCGCGATAGTGAGAGGCCCGCGCACCGCGATGAAGAGTGGCCCCCGCTTGCCACAACTAGAGAAAGCCCTCGCACAGAAACGAAGACCCAACACAGCCATAAATAAATTAATTAATTAATTTTAAAAATAATAAAAATAAAAAAAAAGTGGAAATATGCGTTAGTTTATTCTTATTTAATTTTCAACTTTGTGTAAAAAGTTTTCCACAGTGTACAATCTGTGAGTTTTCCACAGTGGACATATGATTAATGCTCGACACAACTAGAGAAAGCCTGCGCGCAGCAACGAAGACCCAATGCAGCCAAAAATAACTAAATTAATTAAGCGTACAATCTGATGAGTTCCTACATACATGTGTACGTGAGTACACACCCATGAAGCCATCCCCACAATGAATATGGGTCGCATTTATCACGCCTTTGGCCCCTTGGAATTCCTGCCTCTGTGAGTGCCTCCTCGCCATTCCCAGACAACTACTGAGCTGCTTTCAGTCACCAGAGATTAGTTTGCATCTTCTAGAGTTTTAGATAGATGCATTACATACTTTTGTCTGTCTGGCTTCTTTCACTCAGCATAATTATCTGGAGATTTACCCATGTTGTATGTGTATAAATAGTTCATTCCTTTTTATTGCTGAGACGTACTCCATTGTATGGATACACCACAGTTTATCTATTCACCTACTGCAGTATATTTGGGTTGTTTCCAGTTTTTTTAGCTAGTGCAGATAAAGCTGCTTTAATATTTATGTGGACGTATGTTTCCATTTCTCTAAGGAGTAGAACAGCTGGGTCATATGGTAGGTGTATATTTAATTTTTTTTTAAGTAGTTCTTTAATAGAAAGTACCCAAGTGTTTTCCAAAGTGGCTCTACCATTTACATTCCCACCGTCAGTGAACAAGAGTCCCAGGCACTCCCAGTTCTAGTCAACACTGGGTGCAGTCAATTTTGAACAAAGAGAACTAACACTCATCAAATACCCATTAGGGGCCAGGCCCTACAATATCCCCTTTAAACCAAGCAACTGTGATGTTATAATTGCATATTTGCAGGCGAAGAAACTGAGGCTCAAAGAAATTAAATAACTGTACTAACGTCACTGAGCTAAGACAAAGCAAAACTGGGATTTGAACACAGATGAGTTTGATTTCAAAGCCGGATATCTTCCCAAAATAACACCCAAAATACCTCAGTTTACTTGAACTTATTTTCTTTACGAACCACCTGCAAGGGGGACCCCATTCATGATGAAGACACTGGCTCATCCACAATAATGACACTGTAGACACAACCTCACTGCCTGTCGGGGCGTGGACAGACTGCGGTTTATTCAATCACTGGACCGCACATCAAGCAACAATCAAAATGAAGAGGCGAGGTCCACAGTGTCAGCACAGATGAAGGTCACAAAACACTGACAGAGCTGGAAAATCACATCAGAAAGGGATATAGACAGCAGTTTACCATTCATGTACATTTTAAAGAAAACAATAGTATGTAGTTTTTTTTAAAATTGTGGTTTAGTTGCTTTACAACGTTCTGTCAGTTTCTGCTGTACAACGAACGAAGTGAATCAGCTATATGTATACATATATCCCCTCCCTCTTGGACCTCCCTCCCTCCCTCCCCCACCCCTTCCCACCACCCCCCGGCATCTAGGTCACCACAGAGCACTGAGCTGAGCTCCCTGTGCTATACAGCAGGTGCCCACTAGCTGTCTGTTTTACACATGGTAGTGTATATATGTCAATCCCAATCTCCCAATTCATCCCCCGCGCCGTGTACGCACGTCTGTTCTCTACGTCTGCGTCTCTATTCCTGCCCTTAAGTGTACACTTTTATGTAAAACATAAAAGCATAAAGCAAGCATGGATGCAACTTCAGGGTAGGGGTTAACTGGTGGGGGTGGAGGGTAGGCACAGGCAGAATGGCACATGAACTTACCCTTTATCTGTAACATTTTATTTCTTTAACAAGTTGAAAAATAAAGCAAACATGGCAAAATGTCAACATGTTAAATCGGAATGTAAGTACATAGTTACTTGTATTTTTCATTTTCTGTGTGTTTAAAATATTTACTAAAAATAGATATATCAATCACCTGGAGGGCCTGAGGGACATCCTACCTGAAGTTATCTATAGGATATTTAAAGAAAAGAGAAGGTAAATAATTATGACTTCAGTTAAATAATATAAAGTCCTATAATTAAAAAAAAAAAAAACAAAAAAACCCTGAAGAATAGCCAAAATTAAGCACACCAACAGTAGTGCTCTAGGAGAATTAAAAGTATGCTGGGGAGAAGTCTTGCTTGAATAAGCTGGGTATTTCTAAGCGAAATACAAACCTTTTCACTGGGCAATGCTGCATCTTTGTTGACTAACAAAATCTTAGATGAGTTCTTTTTATCAGAAGAGGACTCCGTCTCTATCAACTTCTCATCCTCTCTTAAGGCAGACTTTGAAGAATCCAAACAGCGGGACTGCTGGATGGCAATCAGCTCACTGTGAATAATAAAACAAAAACAAAAACAGGCATCTTGAAACAACAGCAAACACATGTCACCAATACTGTTATACTTGAAAGTATCTCGACAGGACAAAAAAAAAGAAAAAAAAAAGGGGCTTCCCTTGTGGCTCAGTGGTTAAGAATCCACCTGCCAACGTGGGGCACATGGGTTCGATCCCTGGTCCAGGAAGATCCCACATGCCGCGGAGCAACTAAGCCCGTGCAACTGCAACTACTGAGCCCGCGTGCCTAGAGCCTGTGCTCCACAACGAGAGAAGCCACCGCAGCGAGAAGCCCGCGCAACGAAGAGTAGCCCCCGCTCGCTGCAACTAGAGAAAGCCCGCGCACAGCAACAAAGACCCAACACAGCCAAAAATAAATAAATGAATTTATTTTTAAAAAAAAAAGTTTTCTTTTCTGATGATGAAGCTCAAGTTTGAATAGAACATTAGAGACTTGAGCAGAATATTTGTGTAGAATATTATAAATGAATGCATACCTTTAGCAGTAAGAATTAAAACCAAATTCTTCGTTCAAGGGTAACTACAGAAGAGAGAATTGCCCTCCTCCCCACCCCCACAAAAAAAAGCAAAGAAAAGAAGGCGTGGGCTTCCCTGGTGGCGCAGTGGTTGAGAGTCCGCCTGCCGATGCAGGGGACACGGGTTCGCGCCCCGGTCTGGGAAGATGCCACATGCCGCGGAGCGGCTGGGCCCGCGAGCCATGGCCGCTGAGCCTGCGCGTCCGGAGCCTGTGCTCCGCAACGGGAGGGACCACAACAGTGAGAGGCCCCCGTACCAAAAAAAAAAAAAAAAAAAAAAAGGTGTGAGGGAGGACGGGATCATCCAAAAGAGAGGAAAGAAATGAATACAGCATAAGGTTAAACATTTGAAGATTTTAGGTTTTTGGTTTGTGAGACTGATTTTTGTTAATGGTCTTTTACAAGTCCTTCTGTGAAGGCAGAATGGCACTGTTGTGGGTCCTTGATTCTTCCATAGGGTCTCAGTAGTTAGCGAAGAGACACCTGTAGCTAAGTTTCTGGTGTGTTGTTAACACTGGGCTCAAAGCAGAGCTGAGAGCACAAGGCCCTGGAAACCTCTTCCTCCCACAGGTCCCGTAAGGCAGGCAGAGCAGGCTGCGGCGGCCGCTCCCTCCACACATAAACCCCTGCACGGCAAATGGAGTGGTGGTATAAATGTGAACATTTTAGTGAGATGATGAAGTAGGTACACAGCTCGTATAATCTAAGGAAAAACAGGAAAACATCATTATCTTTTCCACTTAATCACGCGTTTGTCATGCGATGCTGGCAGAACAAGACGTCACTTGAATCATTTCAAGCCGCGGAGGTCAAAAGGGCCTTGAAAGAAAACTCTGAAATTGTCTTTGAATTTCTTTCATACATGAAGTTTAATATGTGTCCACTCTGCTCTTAAAACTACTTAACACAAGCTTTTCCCTTAATATATGCGTGTTCTTGTTCAACAGTGAAAAATAGGAAGTTGTGCCCTCCCGGTACTTGCAATTATCTAAGGTGATCTTTAAAGACCAAATATGAATAGATAATATTTAGTGTAACAACCAGTTTTTGTTGACAGAATAACTGCATGATTTTTAAGCGACTCAGGCTTCTAAAAGGGCCAAACGATAATCCAAACAATGAAACTACCAGAAGGGAAGTTTAATCATAGAGTCCTATGAAAGTCAATGTGATGATTAAAATAAGGCTCTCAATACAGAGGCTTCATCCTTTCTGTAATTTAAGATCAAAGAGCTAGGTTTCCTTTAACAACAGCAGACATTAGCGTAGCACCCCTCAACTAACTACAAGATTCAGCAATTCGAACACTAAGATGAGCCTGAAAAATGCAGCATATGCCAATAACTAATCCTTTTTTTTTCTCTTAAAAAAACCAGTTGGATAAGGGTGGTCAAAAGGCACAAACTTCCAGTTAATGAGACGCGTAAGAACTAGGGATTTCATGTACAGTAGGATTAATGTAATTAACACTGCTGTAGGTTGTATATAAAAGTTATTGAGAAAGTAAATCAATCCTAAGAGTTCTCATCACAAGGAAAAAATATATTTTTTTCTTTTTCTTTTATTTTGTGTCTATATGAGATGATGGATGTTCACTAAACTTATTGTGGTCATCACTTCCTGATGCACTGGAATCACTATGCTGAACACCTTAAACTTATACAGTGCTGTAGGTCAGTTATATCTCAATAAAACTGGAAAAAAAAACCCAATAACTGTTACCAGCTTATTAAATACAAATATTCTTTCTCCTGCATGATTTTTAAAAGTAAGAAAGTTTGGGAAATGTAAAGTGAACACAAAGGCCAAAGCAGTTGGATGTGTAAATAAGCCAATGGGGGCAAAAAGAATGTCTTATCTGGGGTCTAGGGAATGTAATCTGGACATGAAAGAAACGGCTTATCGATTCAAAAGGATCCTGGCTGAGGAATGCTCTAGAGCAGCATTCTACTCTGTAAAGTGACCTCCCCGTTTGTTTTAAAATAAAACATGTTTGCTCAGCTCATGACAACTGGCTTTGTTTTTAAGCAGAACTTTTGCCTCAGAAGCTGTCCTAGACACAAACTTCTCACTGGAATCCAATACAGTCTCTGTACAATCAAAAACTCAACAGCCTACCCTGTGACGAAAAGAGGAAACGGTTTGTCAAACGCAATTTCTGTTTGTAAACACTGCTTTCCGTTTCACAGTTGGCATGAAGTGGCTACTGCAGCCCTTTTATACTTCTCAAAACAGTTAAGTAGGCTCCCTGGGTGTTTACAAACATGAAACGAGACTGACCTTGTAGAGGAGTTGTATTTGGTTCCACTGGCACTTTCCGAACAAGTGCACACGGATTTGTGGCGCACGATTCTCTGCGCTTTGGAAGGCTTGAACATGCTCATCCATTCCACGTCAGACATGTGGCCTGGAGCTTCGATTATAAAGTTACTCGGGTGGCAGCACTTGGATTCCCACATGTCACTTTCATCCAGACAGGCTTTGCTTTTATGGCAACATGAGACTCCAGACCTTTCCAGGTGATCTTGACATTCGACATCTAGCTTTTCTGGTTGTTTTGAACCAGAACAGTTGGCCAGGCCCAGGTAAAGGCTGACGTCATGCCACTTTTCATCGGATACAGATGCTGATGTTTCCGAGAGTTGTTTCTCTTCGTTCTGAATCCCAACTCCATTACCTTTTGGTGATTTTGCATGGATCTTGCAAAATGCACTTTTGTTTTCGGGTTCAGTCTGGATTTTTCCTCCCAGAGACCAAGACTTTTGTTTCTCCACTAAGTCTTTTGCAAATAGAGATGAGATAGCAATTACACTTTTTCCCCCAAATGAAGTATTAACCTGTAGTTTCTTCTCTTTGCATACATCATAAGAGCTCTTGTCTGACTTATTTTGCTGAACCAACGTGGTCTCAAATTTTTCGTCCTTAACCAGTGACTTCTGATTTTCCTCCCTCTTAAAATCGACTTTTAGGTGGTTATTTTCAAGGTCTGATAAACACATTTCTCTGCTATGGTGGCATTACAAAAAACGGAAGTTATAACATACACTTGATACTGTCGTTCTAAATATTTCACTCAAACCTCATCAGCTGAGCTAAACCCTAGTAAGACCCATTTGTCTGAGTTGAAAATATGAGGTAGAATTTTTATATTCTTCGGAGCCCAATTTTAGCCCAACCGCCTCCAGGAAGTCTTGCTGACCACCATACCCACTTCTCTCTTCCCATTCTTAACGTTCACTGTACTGGCTATCCATACTGCAAATCATTATCTTACTGTATATATTAATATGTATCTAATTAATCAGATAGCGAATTGCCTATTATAACTATATCATTCACTGTTTCATACATATAAAAGTTCTGTCAAAGATTCTTAAGGGCTTCCCTGGTGGCGCGGTGGTTGAGAGTCCGCCTGCCGATGCAGGGGATACGGGTTCGTGCCCCGGTCCGGGAAGATCCCACATGCCGCGGAGCGGCTGGGCCCGTGAGCCATGGCCGCTGAGCCTGCGCGTCCGGAGCCTGTGCTCCGCAACGGGAGAGGCCACAACAGCGAGAGGCCCGCGTACCAGAAAAAAAAAAAAAAAAAAAAAAAAAAAAAGAATAACCTCAATCATCTAGCCCAGGTACCTCCCAGGGGAAATGCAGTGCAAAAAGGAAAAAGCCAATAGGTCAGGGGCTTCTGCCTGCAAGAGGTCGCTGGGTTGGTCTGGTGTTTATTAGTAGCAGCCACAGCTGGGATACAGAGCAATGGTGCAACAACCCCCAGCAAAAGAGTACAGCAAATGCAGCAAAGTGTAGGTGAGTCCCCAGTTCTACTGTCTGTAGCAACAGAGGCTCCTCGCATCCCTCCCTGCAACTCTGACCAGCCCCACCCTGAACCCCACCCTCCGCGGAATGGAGCTGCGTCATCCAGCCCAGCTTCTCCTCCTATGTGCGGTGATGGGGAACTCCCTGAATTCCTGTTCCTTTCCATGACTCCCTGTACTATTTCTGCTTGTAAAAGTGGACTCAGTTTAACTGTGGGGCAGTTGTATGCTTGTTACATTAAACCAGACCTCATATATTTATATGTTAATTTTACAGAAACCAATTTAATTCACACACTGCCTTTTATAGGTAGGCGTAGACGTCTCCTCCTATTAACAAGGAAAATTGGAAAATCAAGCTGAGAGCAGAGATCACCCTCAGCTGAACTTCTACTGCAGTTATTTATACCCTTCTCTGGCATTATTTTAAGCCATGCCCAATATATCTTCATTTTCCCTATTCCTAGCCCGTGCCTAAAATACTGAGTGCTGAATGAATGAATAAATGATTCATCTCTGTAATGTCTACTTTAGCTCAAAGCCTTCTACGCAACAAACACACAAATAATGTGTTTAATGAATTTAATCAAATGGTTAAATTAAGATCATGCCTAAAATTCTCACTACAACCCAGGATTAGCTCACATATATTTATTCCCTACTACCTACCAAGCAGTAGTTAAGAACTGGCTCACAGCAGGTACTTAACAAATATTGACTGAATGATGGAATAAAGTACAAGACCATATTAATAGCATCATACTAAGATTACCTGGATTCCAGGGCGTTTGATTCCTCCATCTTTGAGTCATATATCTGTATTAATCCCTGAGAATTTTCCACGTTGAAATTAAGAAACTGCAGATCACGCTGTTGTTTTATGTAAATCTGCCGTAGATATTGATAAATCAAAATAAAGTGTAACAACAAAGCTAAACTGAGCCAACATCTGGCACTTTCAAATGCCAAAACAGATCAGATAGTGACTAAAGAACTATGCTGAATATGTTTGCTTTTATTTTTCCTATGTTAGCACTGAGATTTGTTAATGTAACTAGTCTCCTGACCTTTAATTACCATAAGCAAGACCCTATCTGCTAGGTTAATATGATACACCTTTAATGCAGTCAGGATTCCAAAAGCCTCATAAACGAAATCACTGGGCATACACTTTTCCTAATTTGATGTTTGTTTATAAGCGTTTCCCACCTAATAGAGAAGGGTAAGCGGGAACCTACCTGTCTCAGATTATGCAGCTCTGCGCTCATGCGTTCTTGCTTTGACTTTGCGATATCCAGTAACTCGTCTTTCCTTTTTTCTCTCTCTACTATTTAAGAACAAATATTATTAAAACGTTTTTCACCAGCCCATATGAACACAAACCTCTTCATTTCCAACAATTTTACGCGCGGCTAACTTTTTTCCCCTCCTTCCTGAATTTTAAAATTGCAAAATGGATGGCTGGAAAGAGCTTTAATCAGTGATTCTGACTAGATCCTTCACCAAATTTGAAAACTTTCACAATATAATTAATGTCAAGTCAAAAAAGCATTCAAAACCGTACCAACTCTCTGCTCAAATTACATGTGTGTGTCTGTATGTAGATATGCATAGAAAAAGGCTGAGAGCAAGCATATTGAAGTATCAAATTAAGTTATTTTTTAGATGGAAGGATTAATGACAATTATTTTCCTCTTTTTTTTTGAGGGGGTGGTTTCTAAATTTAATACATATTACTTTATTCTTTACTTACTTATTCACCTTACACAGGTAACTTAGAAATGCATTTTCCTTGTAAAAATCCAAACAGCATATTATCTTTACCAACAGAAAAAAAACTAACATTACAAGGGGCAAAAAAAAAAAAAAATCACTATTTTCACCAGTATGTAAGTCAATCTGATATAATCTCACAATCAGGCCACTTGTATGTATTCTCACTGAGCAAAAACTGAAGATGTTTGGACCTATGAGGTGACCCCATAGGTAGACAAACTTGTCTTTCCATTTTAATGAAAGTCCAGCACTCCTTTACAGACTTTGTTTTTCTTGAAAACTCTTTACCTGATGGGTAATTGAGATCCAGAATTTTCTTTAATATACATAGTATATTTTATTTATATACTCAATTTTCTAGCACAAAAAGACAGAACAGAGGTTTTGGTTTTTTTAAAATCTTCATTCTTTTACAAAGACCATAAACATTCTGCTGAAACGCAGACACTTCGCTGTTACTAGAGTTGGGGTACGAGAAATCAGTATTTTAAAAAGTTTCAGAACTTGGCAGATGAGAACCCCCAGAAAGGAAAGATCTAAAGTGCTATACAAAGACTTGTACGGGAAAAAAATATTAATATTATGCTTAAAGGGAAATAATTTCATTCACATAGAAGTGATAGATCAACAACAAATGTCTCACCTAAAAAAACCCACTATCTTTATAAGAAGTTCAAGCTAAATGCATAAAATGACCCTCTAGTTATTAATACATCAATAGGTTTTGAGTCAATCAGGTGCAGCCTAAATCAAAATGTACAACTTCTATGGTTTATTAACAAAGCACCTTTTCCACATGTCATTTTTCTCATGGATGAAAAAGAATACAAATATTTATTATTATCGCTTTACATCTGGAGCGTCACAGAAACCATTTAAGGACAAAGGCATGAGCTTGGCTGGAGACAGCAACTCTATGTGGACAGCTTTCCTGCAAAGTGTCTGCTGGCGGTCACTGGGGACCAGGCGGAATAAAGCGTGAGGAGGGATCTATGGAAGCCACCACCTCCTAGCCAAACACGCTTAAAGCTCAGCCCTTCTGATACGGGTCTGCAGCACCGGCTTTTTTTTTTTTTTTAAGATTTTTTTTGATATGGACCATTAAAAAATTTTTATTTATTTATTTATTTTGGGCTGCATTGGGTCTTCACTGCTGCAAGTGGGTTTTTCTCTGGTTGTGGCGAGCGGGGGCTACTCTTTGTTGCGGTGTGCAGGCTTCTCATTGCGGTGGCTTCTCTTGCTGTGGAGCACGGGCTCTAGGTACGCAGGCTTCAGCAGTTGTGGCACGCGGGCTCAGTAGCTGTGGCTCGCGGGCCTAGAGCGCAGGCTCAGTAGTTGTGGCGCATGGGCTTAGTTGCTCCACGGCATGTGGCATCTTTCCAGACCAGGGATCAAACCCGCGTCCCTTGCATTGGCAGGCGGATTCTTAACCACTGTGCCACCAGGGAAGTCCGATGTGGACCATTTTTAAAGGCTTTATTGAATTTGCCACAATATTGCTTCTGTTCCGTGACTTGGCCTTTTGGCCAAGAGGCATGTGGGATCCTAGCTCCCCGACCAAGGATCGAACCCGCACCCCCTGCATTGGAAGGCAAAGTCCTAACCACTGGACCGCCGGGGAAGTCCCGCATCATCTTACTTTTAAAGGTAATCCTCGTGCACAGAATTGAGAACGTGGCACGGTGAAAGCCACGGTGTCGGGTTTAAAACTTACGTCTCTTCAATTCTGAATTTATTTCTTTGCCTTAGGTGAGTCAACACCATAACAAAAGCCTATAAAAGTAGTGCACTTGCAATGTTTATGTAGAGTCGCATGTAGTTTATGTGAATTCAACTCTATGCACAAAGAAAACAGTAAACCAGTAGCTCTTTCCCGGTGGAAGTGACGCCCTCAGGGCGTCTGGGACTCAGGGCTGCTCTCAGCTCTACCCACCTCTTCCCTTAACAGCATGATCACACACTGGGTGCATTCCCAGCACCCAGAGATACTTGTTTTGGACACAGCACGGCCCCTAAACAAAAGCCAGCTACTTTATTTGGCATTCCAGGATAATTTTAAATATATTTCAATCCTGCCTTAATCTGACTTCAGAATAATCTACTGTTGCCTGAAACGGAATTGTTTCCTTAGATCTGACACTCTCCTAGTGGCTGGGTTATCTGGGGTCAAAGTGGAGTGAGTCTGCCTATTTCACAAGCTGGTCACTGTAGACAGAGTTATGGAACTCTGCTGACACCTGCCTGAGCGGGCAGCCTAAGGGAGACAGCACAAAGGAAAGGGTGCTGAAGACTGGACCTGCCAAATTCTGATCAAGCTTCTGTGCCTTTTACTGCCTGGGAGACCTTCACTCAGTCTCACAGGGCCTTGTTTACGGGACTCGCAGGGCCACAGAAATGTAAACTAGTATCATTGTTTTATTTGCAAACTTCTTATAAGCAACATGTACAAATGAAACATGTCTCTAAGCCTATGTGAAGAACTTCATCTTCAACAAGAGGAAAAAGAAGTTTTGAACTTAAAAGTACATTTTTAAGACATCTTCCAACCTTGAATAAAATGTGTTAATCTTTAGCCATGACACCTGATAGCATATTATCATGTTAAGCCTTTAAAAATTCTTTTCAGGCTTTAATTCACTTTTATAATCTAAACACACAAAAATTGTTCTGAGACAGTGGTACGAATGGAAAAGATATTTAAGAAATCAGTTTAGGACAGGATTAAAAAAAAATTTCACAAAATGGATTTATTAGAGTATTATCTAACAAATTACATATAGTTTACCTAGTAATACATAATAGAATGTATGAGTAAAAACAGATGAACCAAAAAGAAAGGAGATTATTAAAATGTTCTGTAAATGCTTTTCCTTCCTCTGAGCTCGCACAACATTTTATTCACAGCATCTGTAGAGCACTGAACTCTCTTTGGGCCTACGAGCTTCTTAGTCACTAGCAGAGTGCCTGGCACACAGATGCCCATCCAAAGATTGCGAGAACTCAACTGTAAAGCTACAAACATATGGATATCTTTGTGTAGATGTACAAATATATGTATATCTTTATGTAAGTATCTGTAACAATGTAAGACATAATTACTTTGAGACACAGCAATCCTAGAAATAATGGAAATAGTGACCTCTAGTGGTAGAAAACTGCATTTCCCCAATCTTTAATCACATGAGATTAAAATTAAGAATTTCATTTTATTTGAAAAAAATGTAATATAATACTGTATTCTGCCCTTTAACTTATAGAAATGTAGTCTCGTCCTAGCAGGAAAGACACTGAGGGTAGGTATGAGTAGACCCAAACATGTTCACTTAGTTAATTAAATTCCTTGTTCTTTTGGCCATAACACATGGCACGCGGGATCTTAGTTCCCTGACCAGGGATCGAACCCGCGCCCCCTGCAGTGGAAGCGCGGAGACCTAACCACTGGATCTCCAGGGAAGTCCTTCATTTAATTTCTATTTGGAACTTTACCTCCAAACCTATGATTTTCTTCATACAAACCACCAAAATTAAAGTCTAACAAAATCTTCTTGGCTGTCAGGGCCATATATAGATAAGCTCTAAATATCAGTGATTCTCAGTTGGGAGCAGAGAAAGGAGAGGCTAGAAACTCTGACATACTGGGGTGGGTTGGGGTTAGAGTGTAGGAGAACATGGCGGTGAGGGAGAGTGGGGAGTGCCACTTGTATGTTTATCAGGAGGGGGCCTAAGTTACACCTTACTGACAAACTTGCCTTTAAGTCATGAAAAATTCATCTCCAACATTATTATTCTGCGGTCATACTGATGTAACAAAACACATGAGTATTTTCCAACTGTAATAATTACAGGTGACCTATTTGCAAAACTGAAAAAATGTTGAATTCCTAATTTTTATCTAGTATTTGCAAATACTTGGCTCATAAGATTCTTTCTTGTTGAATTTTTAAGCACAAGTACTATGTTTTTAGTGAGCTAGTATAGTCACACATTCAAGCTAGAAGGGAGAGCAGCTCCTCATTTTACAGAAGAGGAGACAAAGAGTGAACTGGGAGGCATGATAACAGCTTTAACGTTCCCTGCCTGGTCCCTCATCATTTCTCAAAGGGTGTTAAAATCAATTAATTAAATACATAAAGTATTTTGAGAGAGGTACAATTCATTGAGCCCGTCATGGTAGTATCATAGAACATTCAGGTTACTTAAACTAATTATCTATTTTTACCAGTAAAAACCAATTCATCATGCAGGCAACTTTTCTCTTGCTTGAGACGAATGATCTCTTCTCGTTGTTCATTATTTTCTGTTGTCTTTTCATTTAGATCCTCTTCACAAATAGAAGGGAAAAAAAAGTCCTCACATAAATACTAGTTCCTAGAAGAATATACACTGTGAATACCTCTCATGTCCTCAGCACCCGCTTCCAATTAACATGAAGTCCTGTTGGATCTACAGCCAATATATGTCCCTCATCTAACATCTCACTGCACCCCCAGCAGTGACCCTGGCCAAGGCTTCCACTGTCTCCCTGCTCGAACCCTGCCTCTCCCTTTGCAGCCTACTGTCCACGGAGCAATCAGGGCCATCTGCTGGCGTCACCTCTCTGTTAAAAGCCCTTGTGCTACACTTAGGAGGAAATCCAAACTCATTATCTTAAGGCCTGCACAGCCTGGCCCTGCCCTTTCAATCTGTTCCTTACACTGGCCCCAACCTCAAAACCCACACCAGGGCTTTTGCATTTGCTGTTTCTTCTGCCTGGAAGGTCCTGGCCCAGATCTTTGCACGACTGGCTCTTCCCATCATCCAGGTTTCAGCTCTAATGTTCTCTTCAAAGCCGCCTTCCCGGTGCACCCAAACTAAATGAGTCTCTTTCCCTCACTCTCTAGTCCACTATCCATGATGCTGCTTTTATTTTTTTAATAAATATTGAATTTATAAAATAAGACATAAAAGTTGATAAAACAGACTTCTTTTTACTTTAAATCTTACCTAGGTAAACACAGCATTCAATAAATACTTATCGAATGCCTACCATGTACCCCAGGGGCTGTGCTATTCACTGTGAATCCAAAAAAAGAGAAGACAGAGTCCGTCCCTGCTGTCAAGGGGCTTATAGTATGACTACGATTTTAGCTGAAGCTACAAATGGAGACAAAATTATGATTTACCACAAGTCAGGGCATCATAAGAACAAGATTTTAGGAGGTGGAGTTTTTTAAATTAAACCTGCCCCAATAGCCTTTCACAATTTGAACAGCAGCTCCCTGCCTCATGAGGGATTCCACCAGGGACAGAGGTGGAGCCATCGCACGGCTCTGTCATTCTAAGTTTGCTTGTTCCACAGCAGGGGTCGGTCTTCGTGTCTAATGTGATGACCACTTATAAATGGGACAGTCTGGGTGCAGATTTAAGACCTGGATAGCGCCTCCATCCAACAGCTTCCCCTGCCCCGCAGTGGGGAAAGGCCAGAGAAAAGTAGGCCTCCCTCCACATGCTCTGCAGACGAATATAAATTTTTACTCCATCACCTAGATCCACATTCCAGTACATAGCACTAACCTATCTGGCATACCCAGCCTTCGTTTCATTAGAAAACTTCAGGTAGTAGAAAAATAAACTGTGGGGTTACTGTGAGAATGAAAACAGAACAGGAGGACACAAAAGGAATTCCCCCCAAAATAAAACACGCACCAAAAAGCCTCTCTGGGAGTTTGTGTTGTCAGTGGTAACGCCTCACCCCTCCCTGCATCCCTCCCTCGATTTTTTGTAAATCCTCCCACAGAGGATTGCCTGACTCTGGGTTCAGCCATGTGACTCACTTTGGCCACAGAATGAGGGGGAAGTGATGGTATATACAGGTCCTCCCATCTTTGTGCTTCTCTTAAGCTTCTGCCTTCACCGTGGGAAGAAATGCCCCGGCTAGCCTACCGGGGAGGAGAAGGTGCCCCAGTGCAGCAGCTCAGCTGGGCCCAACGGAGACCAGCCAATTCCCATGTGGCTTCCAGATACATGAGTTTCTCAAATGCTCGTGGTTGCATGCCACTGAGGTACCGTCATTGGTTGCTGCAAAGCGTAAAGTAGCAATCCTAACCGGTACAGCAAAGGCAGGATTATTTTTAAAATAGAACGCATTAGGCAGTTTCCCCCAACTCTTGTTATTTATCTCGAAACACAAAAAAACTGCAGCATAATTCTATACAAATGAAATGAACATCTCAGGGTAGGACCTAAAGCTAACAACAGACCTACTCTCAGTTATGAGATTAAGTGAACCCAAATGAAGAAACATATTCCCAAGATAAAATGCTTAAGTTTATGCCTCTTCCTTACCTTTCAGCTTATTGACTTCAATCTTAAGTGCCTTCAATTTCTGCTTATAATCTTGCTTTTCTTTCACAAGACAGGTCTCCAGCATCTTAGCATCGCGCAAGGCGTGCTCTAACAATTTAAATTTATCCGAACAGTCAGCAATGTGATTGACTGCCTCGATAATATCTTTGTCCTACAAACCAAATTTGAAAACTGTTACACAAGATTTTAAAATTCCAACTAAACAATAAGAAAACACTACACTTATTAAGATCTCATTGTGGGAGAGGGATAAATTGGGACACTGGGATTGACATATACAAACTACTATGTATAAAATAGATAAATAATAAGGACCTAACTGTATAGCACAGGGAACTCTACTCAATACTCTGTAATGGCCTATATGGGAAAAGAATCTAAAAACAAAGAGTGGATAGATGTCTATGTATAACTGGTTCACTTTGCTGCGCACCTGAGACTAACACAACGTTGTAAATCAACTGTACCCCAAAAAGAATTAAAAAAAAAAAAAAAAAAGATCTCATTGTGTACCCGGTTTCATTCCAGGCACTTTCCATGTGTCACCTCATTTAATCCTCACGGTAACTCTCTGAGGTAGGGACTATTGTTACTCCCCACGTGACAGAGGACTCGACAGTAAAGTGGCCACAGTTATACAACTGGTTAGTGATGGAGTTCCGATTTGAACTTGGCCGGCTGCCCCTGAAACCACGCACGAACCACCATAGTTTACGGTCTCAGAAAGTTTAGAAGCAAACATCTGATTACCTACGAAACTGTAATAGCAGTAGGAAGGCTGGTGGTCCTTGAGGGGGCTTATCCTCTGCATTACAGATAAATCCCATGGGCCCTCTCTTCCTCCCCTTCTTTTCACCTTGTTAAAATGACAGACACCAAGACCTTATCCCAAACCGACCCAATTCAGAACCTCTTATTGTTGAGGTGGTTGTTTTAATTACATGAAAGGTATCTATGTGCTTGTTGAAAAGCAAGTCAAATAACCCCTGAAAGTATAAAAATAATAAGTAAAAGTACTCCCCCACCACTCATGTGCAAATACTATTACTAGCAGGTTTTACCTTTGCTTAAGGACAAAGGTTTCTGTGAGAGCCTCCTATATGCATCCCTAAAATACTTCACAGTCTGCACATCTCACGTTAGGACTTATGGGAAAAATAGGGTTTGGGCAGACCATTCAAAAACCGATGGAACTCTGTGATCAGACCAGTAGCAAAGAAACAGTAGTCCTGTTAAGTACAAGAACACAGTTTAGCAAATGCCATTGCAGACACATCAGTCAGGCAATCCTTTTCAGCTTCACCAGGAGTTTGCTATGATGGACACTGCAGGGGTTGCTGAAGCCAGGAAACTGGTCACTACTTGATTAAAGACAATCCTTTAGATTTTAATATTTTCTTTTTAATTTTATGAAAGCTTGTCCCTGATCACTCAAAAACATTTATGTGCTGGGAAAAATCACATATGAATTAGCATGAGTGTCCCATTATACCAAACTCACTCCTCTAGTCACCTGCTGTCCAACACATGTGTTACCACATAGAAGAGACTTTATCAATCACTGTTTATAGCATGTTAGTGATTACATCAACCACTTGACTGCTAAGTTTTCTTCTCAATTAAAAACATATTAACGGGCTTCCCTGGTGGTGCAGTGGTTAAGAATCCACCTGCCAATGCAGGGGACACAGGTTCAAGTCCTGGTCCGGGAAGGTCCCACATGCCGCAGAGCAACTAAGCCCGTGCACCACAACTACTGAGCCTGCACTCTAGAGCCTGCGAGCCACAACTACTGAGCCCGCATGCCGCAACCACTGAAGCCCGCGCACCCAGAGCCCGTGCTCCGCAACAAGAGAAGCCACTGTAATGAGAAGCCTGTGCACCACAACGAAGAGTAGCCCCCGCTCGCTGCAACTAGAGAAAGCCCGCGCACAGCAATGAAGACCCAACGCAGGCAAAAGTAAATTAATTTTAAAAAAACATATTAACAAGCAATTTGATAGCTAATGACTTTACGAGACCCAGTAATGGATACCTCAGAAGAAACCAGCTGAATGCAGGCATGCTGGACCGTGGAATGGGCCTTGGAGACAGAGACCCAGAGTGCAGTCCTGCCTCCTCTCAGTGCCTTGGGGGCATCATTTTAAACTTGTTTCCCTCATTTCTAAAACCAGAATTTAAAAGAAGAGAGCAACATCGGTAGCTCAACCTATCTGAGTCGCTGTGGGACTTCAGTAACTTAATGTACATTGCTATACTCTATCAACTACAAAGTGCCTGGAAAGTGGAAGTATCGTGATTCTGAATTACCTTCAGCTTTACCATGGTGGTGAGAGCCTGTTCTCGAGCTTGCAATTGTCCCACTTGAGCAGAAAGTTCCACTAATGTGTTGCTGAGATTTTCGTTTCTAGCCTATGAGAGACAACACAAAATACTAATTGAGTCATTTAAAAGCTTTCATTACTCTCACCAGCCACAATCTGTGCTCATTCTTCTGTTTTGTTTTTTCTCTGTTTAGCTTGTTTAGTAACAAAGTGGGCTAACTAAGCAGTCATCAAAAAGGAACACAAATATCTATTTCCCCATTTTCCCCGGCATCTTCTCAGTACTTGAGTTTTCCCTACTGAATTCTATCAGTTACGCTTATAAACATGTCTACTTCCTGATGGTCTTTAATGTATACTTCCAGGTTGGCAAGAATGAAAACTGGATTAGTAAGAGACTTCCGCTGCTAAAATAATGTAGCATTAATGAACTTTTGTGCATCTTTACTCTATGTTGAAATAACTTCATATTGGGGTATTCCCACTTATCAGGGTTTTTTTTTTTTTACCCATAGATCTAGATTTGATATAATTATTGTGTACATAATGTGTCTATTGGTTGGAAAAAAAAGAATAATCAGGCTTTTTAAAAGAGACCTTCATGGAGGAAACTTAAATGCATGTTACTAAGTGAAAGAAGCCAATCTGAAAAGGCTACATATTGTATGATTCCAACTCTATGACATTCTGGAAAAGGCAAAACTCTGGAGACAGTAAGGAGATCAATGGTTGCCAGGGGTTGTGGCAGAGAAGGAGGGAGCAGAGCAGAGAGGGTTTTTAGGGCAGTGAAACTACTTCTGTATGACATTACAGTGGTGGATACAGGTCATCATCTGTCAAAACCCACAGAACGTACACCACCAAGAGTGAACCCTAATGTAAACTATGGACTTTGGGTGGCAATGATGTGTCAGTGTAGATTCACTGATTGCAACAAATGTTCTACCGTGATGCAGAATGTCCACAGTGGAGGAGGCTGGCTGGGGGAGGGGGCAGGGTCTATTAGAAATCTCTGTACATTCCACCCAATTTTGCTATGAACCTAAAACTGCTCTAAAAAACAAAGTTTATTAACTAAAAAAAAAAAATATCTTCCTGCTATGGACTGAATTGCACCCCCCGCACAAAAGCACATGTTGAAGCCCTATGAAGCCCTAACCTCTAATGTGATGGTGTTTGGGGGTAGAGCCTTTGAGAAGTAATTAGGTTTAGATGAGGTCATGAGAGTGGGGCCCTCATGATGGGATCAGTGTCCCCATAAGAAAAGACACCAGAGAGCTTGCTCATGTACTGTCTCTCTCCCTGCTACATGAGGAGGACACAGTAAGAAGGTGACCATTTACAAGCCAAGAAGAGAGCCCTCACCAAAAACTGACCAGGCCCGCACCTTGATCTTGGACTTCTAACCTACAGAACTGTGAGGAAAGAAATTCCTGCCCAGTCTATGGTACTTTGTTATGGCAGCCCAAGCTGACTAACATGCTTCCATTTTTTAATTCAACATATCAAGAGAGTCCAGAATAGTTTTCACTTATTTTATAGCTAGAAACTGTCTAGAAGAGTAATCTGAAAAAAATTTTAGACATAAAATCTATACAATTATTATGAGTTATTAAGACTCACTATATTACCAAGAGCTATACTAGTATCATTATGAAACAAGAATATGAAGGCTATAAGAACAACAAAAAAGCCTTTCTCACTGCATCTCTCAAAAAGCATGAGCTCAAAAGATATCTGATGACTCACCAGCTAGAAATGAAAACTGAAAAGTCACTCTTACAGATTTTATTCTCAATATGCCACTAACGTGATATAGATATTTGTTTCATCAGATTAGACACAGTTATTCAGAAAGCATAATTTGAAGCTACTTGATGATATGGATCTCAGAATCTGAGAAAGGCTTTCTAAAATAACCCATTGTTGATAAAATGATAGATGCTACCAAACAGATGGCCTAACAGTTAGAAAAGGGCTGTAATGAAGCTTCATCTCCAAGACAAGATAGCACTGGCAGCTAACCAAAGCCCCACAATGAACACAAAATATGATGACGGATGGATGTATATACTTTCATACACATGCACATGCATTTTTAATGGAAATATTCAAATCTAATTTTTCAATAACTGAAACACAAACAGAATTTGGGCTAGGGAAGCTTATCTTAAAACCAACCTCAAGGGCTTCCCTGGTGGCGCAGTGGCTGAGAATCCGCCTGCCGATGCAGGGGACACGGGTTCGTGCCCCGGTCCGGGAAGATCCCACATGCCGCAGAGCAGCTGGGCCCGAGAGCCATGGTCGCTGAGCCTGCGCGTCCGGAGCCTGTGCTCCGCAACGGGAGAGGCCACAACAGTGAGAGGCCCGCGTACCGCAAAAAAATAAAAAATAACCAACCTCAAGGTCTTCAGAGAGGAGAGTGGAATGGGTTGCCTTTTGGGCCATTTCTTGAAGCTGTAGTTGAGTCTTTTGAAAAGTACTTTGGCATTCAATTTGATTCGATTCAAGGGTTTTTACCTTCTTTGTGAGTGACCTGATTACTTCAGTTCTTTTATGTAGTTCACCTGAGGGAGATTTCATCAATTACTTATTTGTGGTCAGATTTGAAGCTGAAAATGCATTATTTTCAAAACACATGGTTAAAGGTAAATACCTCTTTTAAAAGTTTTTATTATGAAATGCACGATATTGTATCTTAGTCAAGAAACAGAACACCAGCAGCAACCCAGAAGGCCCTGTATGTCACTTCCTGAACACAATCTCTCCAATTTCCCACCTTCCTAACCACTGTCCTGATCTTACTCATTTCCTTGTTTTTTATTATAGTTTTACTATCTATGACCACATCCCTAAGAATAGTTTAATTTGAACCATACGTAAATGGAATTTTACTCTATGAATTCTTCTGTTTGCTTTTTTTGCTCAAGATTATGATCCTGGGAATTCCCTGGCGGCCCAGTGGTTAGGAGTCCACGGTTTCACTGCCAAGGGCCTGGGTTCGATCCCTGGTTGGGGAACTAAGATCCCACAAGCTGCCTGGCACAGACGAAAAAAAAAAGATTATGATCCTGAGATGTATCCATGTGGCTGTAGGTAACTCCTGTTTGTGCACTGTCATTGCTGTATAATATCATTTATGATCATGCCAAAATGTATTTATTTATACATTCTACTACTGGTGGTCATTTGGACTGTTTCCACTTTGCAGCTATGATGTACAATGCTGCTCTAAACATTCTCCTACAAGCATCTTGGTGCTTTTGCAAGAGTTCCTCTAGAGCCTCGATACTCAAAATGTGGCCCCTGGACCAGCAACGGGGACATCACAGGGACCTTGTTAGATACGCAGACCTACTGTATCACAATCTACATATTGACAAGATCCTTAGGTAAGTCATGTGCATATTGAAGGGTGAGTAAATTTCCTAGAAGTGGAAATGCTGGGCCATAGCTATGTATATCTTCAACTTTACCAGAACTGTCAAATGATTTTCCAAAGTAGCCGTACCAGCTGACACGCCCACCAGCAGTGAATGAGCCTTCCCTTGCTCCACATTTTTACCAATACCTGATATTTTTTGCCAGTCTGGTAAGTATTAAAAAGGTCTTGGGCTTCCCTGGTGGCGCAGTGGTTGAGAGTCCGCCTGCCGATGCCGGGGACACGGGTTCGTGCCCCGGTCCGGGAAGAGCCCACACGCCGCGGGGCGGCTGGGCCCGTGAGCCACGGCCGCTGAGCCTGTGCATCCG
>NC_041232.1:19060550-19077440 GCF_002837175.3 Physeter macrocephalus | reverse complement strand
GCCTGTGCTCCGCAGCGGGAGAGGCCACAGCAGTGAGAGGCCCGCGTACCAAAAAAAAATAAAAATAAAAATAAAGTCTCATTATGGTCTTAATTTGCATTTCCCTAATTACTAATGAGAATGAGAACTTTTTTGTACATTTATTGGCCATTCAGTGTTCCATGAAATGCCTATTCAGGTGTCTTGTTCATTTTATTTAATTTATTTATTTATTTATGGCGGTACGCAGTCCTCTCCCGTTGCGGAGCACAGGCTCCGGACGCGCAGGCTCAGCGGCCATGGCTCACGGGCACCTAGCCGCTCCGCGGCACGTGGGATCTTCCCGGACCGGGGCACGAACCCATGTTCCGTGCATCGGCAGGCGGATTCTCAACCACTGCGCCACCAGGGAAGCCCTGTCTTGTTCATTTTAAAACCAGATACTGATGATAAGTTATCTCCGAGGCAGACCTCGGAGATATTGCAGGTTCGGTTCCAAACCACCGCAATAAAATGAATATCACAATAAAGCAAGTCACACAAATATTTTGGTTTCCCAGTGCATATGAAAGTTATGTGTACAGTATATTGTAGTCTACTAAGTGTACGATAGGATTATGTCCAAAAAACAATGTGTATACCTCAATTTAAAAATAACTTATTGCTAAGAAATGCTAACCATCATCTGAGCCTTCAGTGAGTCGTAGTAGTAACATCAAAGATTACCGATCACAGATGACCATAACAAATATAATTATAATGAAAAAGTTTGAAATATTATGAGAATTACCAAAATATGACACAGAGACACAAAGTGAGCAAATGGTGTTGGAAAAATGGTGCGGATAGACTTGCTCAGTACGGGGTTGCCACAAACCTTCAATTTCTAAAAATCATAATATCTGCAAAGTGCAATAAAACGAGGTATGCTTGTATATAATGTTATCTTTTTCTTTAATATGTTTATATAAAAGATATTAATTATATAAGATATACTGCATCTAACGTACAATCATACTAAATACTGCATTTATGTGTATCTGCATGTGGGTGGGTGTGGGCAGAATAAAATCAGATGGTCATCAACGAAATGGAAAAATTACTCATATTTAGATTGTCGCATTTACAGAATCCTTTGTGTAATGTAAGTAAAAAAGAAGGCGATATAGTGTTGTCTTTCTATGAAACAGATCTAGTATTTTCCCCTCTAGCACATTCTACTATTAATGCAGTGTCAATAGAACATTCAGACTTTAGGGCAGCACGAAAGGGATGATAGTTAAAATACGGTACAAAAGGAAATTTTTGTAAGCCATTTTTAAGATTGCTCTAATTTTAAAAGATGACTATTTTAGGTATTTGAGATCAAGTTCAATACCAAGTTTAAAATCTTTGAGTCAGTTCAAGAGAAATGGCCAGTTCTGTGGCATCTTCATTCATACTTTAGCTCAAAACTAATTTCCTTCAGGTCCACTCTTGACACTCCATGTTGACTGAAGCTGCCCAGCCCTCTTTCTACAGTTAAGTACTTCGCTTGCCCTACTTTAATTCACATTGTGTTTGTTCTGTTGTGAGTGTTCATGATGTCGTCCTATCTTCAATTAAAATAAACTCCAGGGACTTAACCTTGTGGCGCAGTGGTTAAGAATCTACCTGCCAATGGAGGGGACACGGGTTCGAGCCCTGGTCCGGGAAGATCCACATGACGCGGAGCAACTAAGCCTGTGTGCCACAACTACTGAGCCTGCGCTCTAGAGCCCGCGAGCCACAACTCCTGAAGCCCACGCACCTAGAGCCCATGCTCCACAACAAGAGAAGCCACGGCAATGAGAAGCCGGCACACCGCAACCAAGAGTAGCCCCCGCTCGCCGCGACTAGGGAAAGCCTGCGTGCAGCAACAAAGACCCAACGCAGCCAAAAATAAATAAATAAATAAGAAATAAAATAAACTCCAGTGCAGCAGGGATTGTGTTGAGATGTTCCTATCTTTCCCTTGAGCCCTTTTAACGTGTTGGCATATACAAGTGCATGACAGATGCTGCTGCATATGTGTCTGACCTTCTAATTTGCTGCAACGTTCTTCCAAAGTCAACACTTTCTGCCGATCCTCTTCCCATGAAAGAAGTTGTCTTTGATGTACTGCAACCATATCATTGAGCTCTCTATCTCGATCTTTTAATTCTCCAATGAGCAGCTGTAGCTCTCTCCGTTGTTTCTCGATAGTGGAAATCTCAACTTCTGACACAATGTTCTAAACATAGAAAGTGGCTTCACGTCAGGATAAAATTAATCAACATAAATGGGCCAAAGAATATTTTCCAAACAATTATACCTACTTTTGCTGCCAATTCAAGGTAGTTAAATTAACTATGCTTTATTCACTGATTATAACATGATGTCAAAATTATGTATATGTAAAGCAAGTTCACACCTACTGTTCACTCTGCCTCTATCACTTTCTGTCGTACCATTTACACCACTCTTAAAGAGTGGGACCATTTGTAAAACCTCCATTGGTTAATCACAAATAAACCCATTTCTGCATTTTTTTTGCTTTGCTGTCAACCCTCTCCTTGTATCAATCAACAATATTATCCCTCAGCTTGCCCCAGAAATTCTAAGGCAGTCAAGTAAAGGGAAACAGGAAGTAATTACTGTTTAAATGTAACTGATCCAAACTCAACATACCTACTTAAAAACAAATTTTGTAAAGGAAAAAATTCAAATATACACAGAAGACAAGATACAATAGACTCCCATTTGCTCAATACCTAGGTCTTTCTTACCACTATCAAGATTTTGCCACATCTGTTTCAATTTTCCTTTTTCTTTTTGTTGTTGATAAAAAAATACTTTTTACTCTTAGATACTTTAGTATGCATCTCTAAAAATGAACGTTTTTATATAACCATGATGCCATTTTCATGCTTAACAAAATTATCTACGATAACTCCTTTTAAGCATACATCATTTTAAAGTCTAGTGCAGTGAAGTTGGTCTGACCTAAGTTGGAATCCAGAATTAGCCATTTAGTGGCTCTAAGACCTTGGGTAAGTTACTTAATGTCCTTAAGCCTTAATTTCCTTGTCTGTAAAATGGTAATAGCAGCATTTTAACTTCTTAGAGTTGTGTGGATTAAGCAAGATAATCTCTGTAAAGCACTTCACAGTACTTGGCACCATTGTAAATGTCATTAAAAATTCATCAATAGTCAATCTAAGAAAGAAGTGGAAAATTTTATTTGAGCCAAGCTGAAGATTATAACCTGGGAGACAGTCTTTCAGAAAGCTCTGAGAACTGTTCTGCCTGTAAAAGGTCAAAACACAGTTTCAAACACTTTCAAGACAAAGGGCTATACATCAAAATAATATACTGACCTTTACACAATGCAGATCTGCGCATACAAGGCAAGTAGTGGGTCATAGTGACCCCTTACAGGATTGAGAAAGGAATGTTATCTCCTAAGGAGTTCCTTGCTGGCACCGGGAGAAAACAGCCTTTTTTTTTTTTTTTTTTTGGCAAGCAGGCATTCCTACGTCTTCTAAAAGGATCTAGTTAATGTATAATGCAGATGCACAATACACACCAAAGGGAGGAAGCAGTGGCTCAGACGACAGAGAAAACTTTATGTTAACTTTTTCTTGTCCTGCCTTAAAATAATTTTGTTCTATCATAAACGACCAACAAACATTAGCTAATATTATCAATATTTTATTATTAAGATTGTAAGTCACATTCCAAAGTATGGAACTGTCCCCCTCTATGAAATAAAGAACTAAAAAACAAAACAAAAAAACCCAAAAACCAAATCACTATGCTGTATACCCGAAACTAACGCAATACTGGAAACCAACTATATACTTCAATTAAAAAAAAACAAAACTAAAAGTGTTACTTTAAGAATTCTACCTTAGAGACAGTAGTTTAAAGTTCACCAGAGGCCCATGTACATCATTATTGCTTTCTGAAAAATAAGATTTGTAAATAAATAATAATGACGAGTGAATTACAGTTTCTCACTGAACAGAGAAAATGGAATTTGGAGTCAAGGGATTCCAAGCCACAAGACTTGAATTCCAGTCTTTGGTAAGCCATTTCACTCACTCACTCATTCAATAAATATTTACCGAGCGCCAAGTGGCTGGGGACACAGCAACCGGCAAGGAGCACGTATTTCTCATACAGGAAACAAGCAACAGGGCAAGCGTGCAAAACACGTTCATCTTATCCTATACCGACAAATGCAAATCCTGGGCAAGTTTACTTTCAAGACTTTTTGGTAAAACGGTTTATTAGAGTGCTGCTCCACTCGCAGGGTACTGTGAAGCGCAGGAAGCGAGGAGGTATATAGAGAAGCACCTCTACAAATGCCCAATGTTATCGTTAAAGAGTGAGCACCCAGTACTCGCGACTCGACTCTGCGCCTGGGCTGAACAACCCATTTTCATTATGGTAAGGAAACTGATGTGACGCTCCGTTTTCCTTCTGCGTCCTGGGTATTGTTTTAAATTTTAAGCAGAAACGATTCCTGAAATAACCCCAATGCACGTCTTCCCCGCGGTCTGCTCTCCTCTCTCCCCGGGACGCGCCGGCGGAAATGGGAAGCGCGGAGCAGCGGCCGCTCACCTGGCGCCCGGCCAGGAAGGAGGCCGAAGGGTTCATAGGTGTTTCCTCCGCCCCCGGAGAGAGTCGGTGTGCGCAGCGTCACGCTAGAAACGCCATCGGCGCGCCTACCCGGAGCGGCAGGGGCGAGCCCCGAGTCCCGGAGCCCCGCGCCCTCGCTGGCCCAAGCAAGCTCGCCCAAACCGCCAGCCCCGCGGAACGCGCCCGGCCCCCTCGGCCTACGGCGTAGCCGAGCGGCAGCCCCGGCTCTCGCGACACCTCGGCGCCCGCAAGACCCCGCAGGAGGCCGGTTCCCACTCGGCCTCGTCGGGCGCGGCCCCCGCCCCACTCCTGGCGTTTTGTTCTTCCAAATCCGGGCCAGGGGACTCTCGAATGGTTTACCTGGAGATGTAAAAGCCATTATCCCGGCCCGCAAAGAACCGTTCTTCACCATGACCCAGGGAATGACGGAGCAAATGAAGGGCTGTTTCTGCCCCGTCGCCCTGGCGTGTGACCATGTGCTCGCTTACTTATTTCCCCCTTTCCCTCCTAAACTGTGAGCGCGGTTGCTCTGGCTGCTGTGTACACCGGGCAAGGAGAACACTTCCTGGCATTCAAACAGCAAACAGATGGAGGCAGACGCCACCCCTGGTAGTTAATGGTCAGTTGCTGGCCATCCCATTAGACAGCTCTAAACTGAGAATCACAGTTGTAACTTACAAATGTGTCAAATTGTTTTTTTAGTTATTTTTTTTTTTTTTGCGGTACGCGGACCTCCCACCGCTGTGGCCTCTCCCGCTGCGGAGCACAGGCTCCGGACGCGCAGGCTCAGCGGCCATGGCCCACGGGCCCAGCCGCTCCGCGGCACGTGGGATCCTCCCGGACTGGGGCACGAACCCGTGTCCCCCGCATCGGCAGGCGGACTCTCAACCACTGCGCCACCAGGGAAGCCCCTTATCAATCTTTAAGAGCGAGAAATCTACCATGGATTACACCTTAAGTGACAGCTGATTTACTGGGGCTTCTATTTAATAACTAAAAAATTTAAAATCACGTTGCCAGCATCTATTTTTTTAAATGAATAAAATACTACATATCAAAACTGTCATGTTGAAATAATAATATTTGGGGTATACTGTGTTAAATAAAATCTTGTTAAAATTAAAAAAAACCTTTATTTGTATTTGAAGTTGCCAGCTTAATCTTTGCAAATCTCTTACATATTAATGGTAAGGCTGTTTAAAGGTTAGTACTCTTTTTGCTAAAAATACTAGATTGTTAAAGCATTTACATAACACAAACATACACAGAATGTATGAATTAAACTCAATCCTTGAATATATATATATATGTATATATATTATGTATTTTTTGGCCACGTCACACAGCTTGTGGGATCTCAGTTCCCCGACAAAGGACTGAACCCGGGCCACGGCAATGAAAGTGCCATACTCTAACCACTGGACCACCAGGGAACACCCCCTGAACTACACATTTTAATCAGAGATTAAACTCTTGCATTTTAAATGTCAGGTTAAAGAAAAAGATTCACACATATTATACACAAGGACGATTTTAATCCTGCATTTTCCTGCAGTACCATCCACTGCTGGCTATATATGGACTGAAACTGCATTTGCCAAGAACTGTGAACATTAAGAATCTTTACATGAAGTCACACGTGTTGATACAAGCACAAAGACATCTTCCAGCACCAAGAGAATACACACATAACCACATACCAAATGGTTTTGGTGGATAAATTTGCTTCGTCAGATAATTTTATTTAGCTAAATTCACAGTTAATGCAGAATTTCATTTTCTTAACTTACATCTTTATTATACATTCTAAGATTTCAATTATTTAAAAACCCACTAATTCATTTAAGATTGCAATTTGCATGGCAATAAACAATGGGTTCTAACTTTCTTAAAGGTGTCTATAGCTATTTAAAATACCATGAGTCTTCTTTTTAGTTTGTAGCACCCGACATAAGACCTTTATAAAAACAGATTTTAAATTCATTTAATGTACTCATTAAGATTCACTGTCACTGTTTCTCTTGTAAGAAAAACACATTTTAACTGCTATTTCCCAGACTATACTGAGCAATGGTGTATATTATTTTCAAATGGTTAGGAGAATTTTACATAAATTTATAGTCAGAAAAAGAACTCAGCCTCCCTGGAGGCCTATCCACTCAAAACAATGATGAAAATAATGTATAAAATGGATTTGGGGGTCTGACCTCCTACTTAACATTATCAAACACCTTTCCAAGCATTCTTAGAAAATATCTTAAAATATATGCAAATATTCTACCATACGACAAACCATCATTTCTTTAACCATTTCCCAATTGTTCATCTTTATCATTTGCAATTTTATATTATGAGTAGCACTTTGATGAACACCTTCATCCATAGTTTTAAGCAAGACATTCTATCTTTAGGATAATGTCAAGAAGCGGGTCAAACAGTGCAGATGGTTTTAAGGCTTTTAATATACTTCACCAAATAATCTCCAGAACAGCTTGATCAACTATTGCCAACAATGTTAACAGGCCCACAAAGTGAACTTGGTTGGTGACAATGAAGCAGATTCGACCACAGATCCATGAGATGCTCAAGCATCTCAGAACTATCACACCAAAGAAGCAAGGAGACAGTTATTACTGGTGATGAAGCCAAATTCAAATTCTTCAAAGTGTCACTCAGCTTAACAACCAAAAAAAAAGAAAAAAAAAAAATCATGATTTGATGAAATCATGATTATTTAAAAATAATCAACAGAAATGCTTTCCACAGAAAGTCTAATTTTTCCAAAAATAAAAAGTTAAAAGAAAGAGAAAAGTCAGTACCAAATGACCAAAATTTTTTATTTGACTAAATTCTATTTCATGCATAAGCATGACAGTCTCTCCTGTTTATCAGACTTTGGCAACAAAAAAAAAAACAAGCAGCCCTGTACAGAACAGTGAAAATGCCAAGGGTGAGGGTAGGCTACAGTTTTACTGTAGGATAAATATATATATATTTTTTAAAAGGCCTCTCTCCCTTTGGCCATATCAACAATCAGTTCAGATCTTTAAATACAGACAAATTTTCAAAATCACTTCTTCACTTCTCCAAGATCTTCAATGCTATCATCATCCACCTGTAAAATAAAAATAATTACATTTCATGAGTTGTGGTTATCAACTAACACAGAAGCAACTTGCCCTAATAACTTATTTCTATAGATGCACATGTTCCAAATACTCACTTCTGGCCATTTTTCCTGAATGACATCAATGATGTCATCTGTAAAGTCTCCCTGAATGATGATTTCATCCTCCCCTGTTACTGAGGCACCACAGGAGAATTTCTGAGCAAAAAACCTTTGTGCTTCTTTAAGATCGATTTCTGTTATTTTAAAAAAAGAAATAGCAAGACTATAATTGGAATCATATGTCAAAGATATTTTTCCATCTTGAAATTTAATCTGCATTTTAAATTCATAAAACAGATTGTGTTGATGGATTTCATGTTGCTTTCAGAACAATAATTACAAACTACCCACAGGCAGTCATCTTAACAATTCAACTTATATTTTTAAGGTCAAATAAAGCCTCAGTACATAAAAATAAGATCATCCACACTATTCCTAACTCATATAGTAAGACCAAAATAAATCCAGGAACACATTAATTCCAACATTACATATACACTTCCAAGTATATGAAGTTCTTCTGGTTATCCCTTTTTACAGAAGAAAAATTTACAGCAGAGAAACAAGCCTAATATTTATGATGTGGTCTAGTGACTGTTTTTCACTCCATGTTGTCAAATGAAGGAACCCAATCACCGTGGTTTCACTATTCATTCAAGTCTTCCAGGAACTGAAGGGGCTCTGAGGCAGGACATTCTGCCACTAACCACCTTCCCTCACCCTCTACTGTCACCCCACAAGGGACAGGTCATTTTGCAACCATTTGGCTACCGAGACTGCAGGGAACAAGGAGCAGTGCTGGCAGACTTCACAGGGAAACCTATCCAGCCCTCCTCATTCCACACAAAACGTGCCCAAACAGAAATTCTGGAAAGGAAGAAGTTAAACCAGTCCCCTGTGCAAAAGATTTTTAAGTTGCTTCAAAATTTGATTTTGAACCTATAGTTAGAAATGCAAACTCTCATTTTGTATCTTCTTAGCAAAAAACAGAACTGTAAAATTTTCATGATACTAGATTAAAAAGAGAGAATGAAATGAATGAATGTAGTTCACACATTTTAAACATAATTAAGCTTGGACTCACCAAAAGTTGCAAGGCCACACACTCTTGTTACATATTTTTTCTTTGCTCTGGGAATTTTGGCTATCGTAACCTTTTGTGGTACAGTCTTCTTTTTTTGTTTTATTTGACCCCTTCCACCTTTATTTATTATAAAAGAGCTCAGGATTAGTTGTTCTGTTCTTATCATAAATAGAGAATACTGTCTCTAAATTTATTAATTTTCAAAAGGTATGAAATACTAATTTCTAAAGTTTCTTTTTCTAATACAAAATTAATAAACACATGCATGAGTATTCATTCAATCCATAGTTATTAAGTACTATGTGCCATGCACTGCACTAAGGGCTGAGGACACAAAGATGAACAGAACAAGAACATAGTTGCTGCCCTCCAGGGACTCTCAGTCTAGTGCAGGGAAACAGAAAGTTTGAGTACAGCAACCTGATATATACTGTAATAGGATCCACGAATATGGCACTACCACAAGCTTTGCAGAGAATGGCTAACTCTGCTTCCAGAGGACAGGACAAGTTTCCTAGAGGAAGAGGCATCTAAGTGCTTGCAGAATAAGAAATGGTCCATTTGAAGGGAGAAGGGCTGGGGAGATATAAAAAGGATATTCCAGGAAAGGGAAACAAGTAAAGAGACAAGAAAGGGCATTATATTTGAGAACTACACGTGTGTGTGTGTGTGTGTGTGTGTGTGTGTGTGTGTGTGTGTGTGTGTGTGAGAGAGAGAGAGAGAGAGAGAGAGAGGGAGAGAGACAGGAAAGTAGGATTTACTGGTGGGCGTAAGGAGGGGACAATGGCGCTCAGGAGCACAGGGCCCGCCATCTGTCCAGGGGCCACGATTAGGGATCTATTTGACCCCACAGCCATCTGGGATGGGCCGGTTTTCTGCCACCATGTTTTCAAATTCACCCACATTAAACTTAGTAAATCCCCAATTCTTGGAGACGTGGATCTTCTGGCAGCCAGTGAACTTGAACTTGGCCCTGCACAGGGCCTCAATCACATACTCCTTGTTCTGCAGCTTGGTGCGGATGGACATCACTTGGCCAACGTGACCAGAGTGGACCCTGGCCACTGTGCCCTGGGGCTTTCCAAAGGCACCACGCGTATCTACCTGGAGCCTAGACTGGGGACAGCATGCCAGACGTGAATGTCCACTGGAAAGGGCTGTCTCCAATATCCCTTAGGGCAACCCATACAGCCAACAGGCTGCATACACTATCAAGGAGGCTACCGGTTGCAACCACTGCACACCTGGCCCCAACGGGGAAAAGAGCACAGTCGGCTTAATTGGCTGCAAATACACTTGTGCTGATGAAGGACGTGTATGGATACGTAAGAAAGGAAGCCAGAAAAGCAAAGATTATATACCAGTAATTTAAGGAATAGCACAAGCTCTGTCATTTTATATTGCAAAGAGAAGCCAGTGAACAACTGACTATGCAGGAGTGAAATTAGTGAGTTATGTTTTGTCAAGATCACCATGCAGTGTGGAGGGTGGGTCTGTGAAGAGCAATGGTAGAGAGCCCACTGATGAGGCTCCTACATTAGTTCAGGCAGAACTTAATCAAAATCTGAACAAAGCAGTGGCAACAGTAATGGCCACTAGGCACAGGATAAACAGAGGAAGGAGAAGAAATGACAGAATTTAGAACTGATTAAGAGGGTCAAAAAGAAAGAACCTAAGACGGGTCTCAGGTTTCTGGCTCAGATGACTGGATAAACTGTGCTGTTAATAACCAAAATGGAGAAAACAAAAGATGCAGATTTGGGACTTAGTAAGTTTACTTTGGAAGTGCTGTGTTTGAAGTACCTGTGAGACCATATGCGCATTTCTAGTCTAGAGACATGGGCCAGGACTAGAGATATAAATTTGGGTATTGTAAGCGTAGAGTGGTGGCAGAAGTTAAGGATGTGGAGGAATCATCCAGGGAGGATATGCAGAATGAGAAGGTGTGGGCTGAGGACAGAATCCTGGGAAACACCAATTTTTAAGGGATACAAGGGAGAAGTCTGCACAGAAGGCTGAGGAGGAATGAAATGAGAATGAGGGAGGAAGTACAACACTTCAAGAAGGGAGGGCTCAGATGAGATGCTCTTACCACTTAGCAATCACCTAGCCGTTCGTGACCCTTGTTAGAGGAGTTTCAGTGGCATGAAGGTCAGGTTAGGAGGAACTGAGGAGCAAAGACTCAATGACCGAACTGAAAGGGGGATAGTATGTCTAGTCTTATTAAGGAAGTCTGGCCAAGAAGGGAAGGGGGAGGAGAATAGGGCAAAGAAAGAGATGAGCTCTTGGGGGAATTTTTTTTTTTTAATGCAAAGTCCTCAAATATATTTATAAGCTAATTTTAGTCCCAGGGGAGAATTAATTCAGGAAGAAGAAACAGGTGGGGACACGATCCAGGGCACGAGGAATTCATTTTAGGAGGAGGAGAGGTAAACAGGTATGCCAACAGCTGTAAAAAGAAAAATTCAACTGAGCTGACAGAAATAACGAGAGAACAAAATCTTTTTTAAGTGTCCTCACTCTAATTAAATAGAATACGCAGGTACTTTAATAAGGTAACAAAGTTTTTAAGTCATAAGCAAACTGGCTGGATGCTTTTTATGTATATATATGGCAAATGAAGCGTATTTTCTTAGATCCAATTTACTGATAAAGCCCGATTCATACGAAACCCAGTCATCCTGAGAACATGATCCTGTATCCCTCTGTATGGTATTCACATAGAACTACAGTAACAGGTAGATGTTATTCACTTTGGGAATGCTTTCATTTCTTATTTCTTCAAGCAGAAGGAGGGTATGTTTGTGTACATCAAATCATGGATTCAGGTCTCACCTCTCTTTTGTTTTTTCTTCTCTTCCTCTTCCCCTGCTGTTCCCTGACCCTCACTGATTCCAGCTTCTTGTTTGGGTGAATTTTCTAGATGTAAAAACAAAATCCAAAAGCATTAACATCACTTCATTAGTTAAAAAATTACCTTTGAGGAACCTCAAACACATATAAGGTATTTTACCAACAAATGAGTGTAACATTTATAAAGCAAGCGATTATATTGCTAGATTCCTATGAAGCCTAATTCTGAAGTCATTATGATAAGTATATGGTGATAGAAGACAAAACCAAGTCTTTGATATGTGAGGATCACAATTTTTTAAGCTACATTAAAGGAGCAGAGAACACTGAAGACTCCACAGGAATACTGAGCATCTAAGCATACTAGTTCTGTTAACAGGAAGTCTGGTCCTGAATAGGAAGATATGTCCTAGGCAAGTCATGTTCAGGGCCCACCATGTAGACTGTTACATCAGATTTGAGGGTTCTTATCCAATCACGGACAGCGACTATGTTGTCTCAGGGGCTGTGTCTCACGGAAACTATCTGAAAATCAAAGCAGCAAATAGTGGGATAACACTGGGTATACATGACAGGACTGTTTCCAGCCCAGGATTTCCCTTCTCCCTGCTACTGCCTTCATTTTTAACAATCTTGTAAGAGAGGCCGTCAATTTTAGCCAATTGAGGAAATCTGTTCCTCTGCAGTTTCCTTACCTCTGGCAACAGCAACTCCATTCTTCTAGTTGCTTCGGTCAAAAATTTAGCTGCCCCTTTTTCTCACATCCCACATTCAACAGCTCAGGAGACCCTGTCAGCTCTACCTTCAAAACGTGCCTAGAATCTGACCACTCTTCACGTCTCCACTGCTACCATGCTAGTCGTCATCATCCTGACCAGATCAGTGCAGGAGCCACCTATGTGGTCTCCCTGCTTTGCTGCCTATGCCTCTCTTCAGTCTATCCTTAACAGAGCAGCCAGAGACACTGCTGAAACAAAAGTCAGACCACATCACTCTTCTGCTCAAACTGCTCCAATAGCTCACCTCACTCAGAGTGAAACCTGAGACCTGGCGTTTAAGCCATGGTCCTTCACTACTTCTCCAACTTCATCTCCCACCCTTCTCCCTTCCAGAAACAAATGCCTCCTTCCTGTTTTTTAAATATGCTGTCTGTAAGCGGTAAGTGTTTGCCTCAGGGCCTTTGCACTGGCTGCACCATCTGCTTGGAATGTTGTTCTCCCAGTCATCCAAAGGACTCTCTCCCTCACTTATTTTAGGTCTTCATTCAAATGCCATCTTTTCAGCAAAATCTTTCAGGGCTACTACCTAAAATTTCAAATTCCCTCCCCAACAATTCTTATCTCTCCATTCCCTGCTTATCCTAATTTAATGTACTTATTTCATTTGTCTTGTTTTACTTATTTTGTCTCTCCCTCTAGAATATAATTTCCAAAGAGTAGGTCTTTTGTTTACTGCTTTATGCTCAGCATCCAATAAGAGTGTATAGCATACACTATGCTTACAGAAAGTAATTTGTTGGACTTCCCTGGTGGCAGTGGTTAAGAATCCGCCTGCTAATGCAGGGGACACAGCTTCGAGCCCTGGTCCAGGAAGATCCCACATGCCGTGGAGCAGCTAAGCCTATGTGCCACAACTACTAAGCCTGCACTCTAGAGCCCGCGAGCCACAACTACTGAGCCCGTGCGCCTAGAGCCTGTGCTCTGCAACAAGAGAAGCCACTGCAATGAGAAGCCCGTGAGCCACAACGAAGAGTAGCCCTGCTCACTACAACTAGAGAAAGCCTGTGCGTAGCAACAAAGACCCAATGTAGCCAAAAATAAAAATTAAAAAAAAATTTGTTAAATGAATGCAAGAAAATATACGCCCCTAAGTCATTTACTCTTCTTTACGTAAGAAAGTTAATACTTTGACCTATCCTGTTCTCAGAGATAAGACACATGAAGCAGTCTGTGATTTTTTTTTTAATTTTATTTATTTATTTTTGGTTGTGCTGGGTCTTAGTTGGGGCCGGTGGGCTCCTTGGTTGTGGCCGACGGGCTCCTCGGTTGTGGCATGCGAACTCTTAGTTGCAGCATGCATGTGAGATCTAGTTCCCTGACCAGGGATCAAACCCGAGTCTTCTGCATTGGGAGGCGAATTCTTAACCACTGCACCACCAGAGAAGTCCCACAGTCCGTGATTTTATGTAAGGAATTTTAACGCAAGAACTTAAAACAGTTTTAAAGTTAATAGACATAGACAGATATAATTCTGTAATATCCTACTAAACAAATGCATGTTGCATTTGTT
Organism: Physeter macrocephalus; assembly: GCF_002837175.3. Classification (NCBI taxonomy): domain Eukaryota; kingdom Metazoa; phylum Chordata; class Mammalia; order Artiodactyla; family Physeteridae; genus Physeter; species Physeter macrocephalus. The sequence continues at coordinate 19,063,422 of NC_041232.1, read as the reverse complement.
TCAGGTATATAGGCTTTGATGAAAGAGGAAAAAAATGTTCATACCTACAGTAAGTTTTGCAAACTCATTTGGAAAATTCTTCTCTAACCATTGTCTACATTTAGCAACATCAGGCATATATTCACAGTACTGGAGGGAGAAAAAGAAGAAACTGAGTCACAACAGTACATTTTTAATCATTTTAATTAAAAATCATTCCCTGTGCTTGCTATATATAGAATCATAAAACCAACTACTCCCACCTGACATCTTATCCACAGGAAATCTGTATTCAACCAGGAAATGTCCCATAAGAAATTAAAAATTAAAAGACACTTCCTCACTGTAGCAATTTATTTCCTCTCCAACAAACAGAAAGGCCATTAGAAAAAGGAGGAAACAGACAAAAAGGAGCAGGTGTTTTTCTTGCTTTGGACACATAGGTGTCTCATTTTCATGACCTGCCCGCAGAGCCTGACTTAGAAGCTTATCAACAGAAAGTCTTACACATAATTTATGCTTTCTCTTCTCTGTTTGGATGTTAAATTTTGGCTTTAACTCGTTTTATTAGCTGACTATTCATGAGTTCCATGTCAAAATTCAAACTATGTATAGCCAAGTGCAAAAGATGCACTCATATAACTCAAAGTCTAAAGAAAAATTTGTAGGACCATAAAATTATTCTAAACCAAAGTTCTCTATAAAAGGTTGAAACTCAAAAAAAAAAAAAAAAAGGTTGAAACTCTGCCATCAAATAACAGAAAATGAAAAGTAAGAAGTTCCCAAGCTAGCTCTAAAATCAATGACCTCAAACGCAGAAGTTAAAAAAGAAAATAAGAATTTTAGGAGGACTTACCTCTGTTGGTAATGAACAGACTGGGGATGGGGAGAAAAAAAGATTTGAAAATGTAAATAAATAAATACATACACACACACACACACACACAGCACACAACAACTTTTATTTTTAATCTGACAAAATGCTTCATTTGTTTTTTCCTGTAACGTTCCTGTACCACTTTTCAAATACTACCCTGTCATGCACTTTTTTTTTTTTTGAGGTAAATGGCACATGATTAATAGAGATATTATCTTAATTTTTTTTTTTTTTTGGATCTAAAGAACAATGTCTTCTTCAGTTGGTAGATCAAACTATACCATCTGGCATGTCTTAAGGTTTTACCACAACAACCTCAATGGGTCTGAAACTAAGGTAGGATGGGAACAATTCTCCATACAACAAAGGTTGAATGGAGCTGGTTATTTCTTTTGATAACTTCACCAAAACAGCCGCTACTTTTTATTCATACTAACACATTTACAGACTTCAGTAGCACTTTTGTTACCATTTCTTTGCAATATACTTTTCCTTTTCTTTTTTCATATTATGCTACATAAGACCATGACACTGTGAATTTCCTTCCTTAGAAGGAAGGTTGGTTCAATCCTGTCACCGTATAGCCTGCAAAGGCTAAAGGACTAGAAAAACTCAAAGGGTTTCCCAATTTTCACTGTAACTCTATTACTGGGTCAACTGCTTACTTTATTTTTATTTTTAAGGTGAGGAATGGAATAGTTCAGTGTGACAACACCTTGAGATTTGTGAGGGAGAGGAGGGGTGGTACACCATTAATAATAACAGCACTTACCATATATTGGGCACATGCCAGGCACTTTGCTATGATTTATATTATTATGTTCAATTGTCACAACCTTATAAGGTAAGAATTACCATACGTGTATTATGAATGAGAAAAATGAGACTTAGAACAAGTAACTCATTTGCATCTGGTTAGAACAGGATTTGAACCCTGGTCTGTTTCTGAAGGTCATGCTCTTAACCACTATATTAGACCACACAACATATAAAAGCAGTGCAGCTGTGTGCCAGCCCATCATCACTCTTTTACAGATGAAGCTGAAAAAGGTTAAATAGCTTATCCAAGGCCAAAGGTGGCGTAGGGCAGAAAACTAGAATCTACCATCTCTATTTCAGTTTAGAGTTCTTTCTACTAAAGCTTCCTGCTTAACCAGAAGCTCTCTAATCCTCACAGTTCAAGTTCAAATACTAGTAGGTACAGATATTCAGCCATACTTGCAGGATATAATAATAGGTTAAATACCATTACAGCAAATACTAAAACCATAATACTTAGTACACCATTTCAAATAATATTTGGTTCAGTAAAATTCTAATACACTAAAAAAAGTGGGACAAATATTCCAAATTCCACATTATTTGCTTTTACAGTCTATTTCCCTCCACAAATGATTCACTATTTGTAAACTGCAGCTTTTCAAGGAAAAGACCGAGCAGTCACCAGCTTCACATCACTAACAGTGGGACAACCTGACATTAGGTATCCGCTGACATGATGAGACATGATGAACAAAGCCCCATTGTCCATGAGACCTCCTGCTATGGTCTGAATGTCTGCGTCCCTCAAAATTCACATGTTGAAATCCTAATGCCCAATGTGATGATATTAGGAGATGGGGCCTTTGGGAGGAATATTTCATTTATTCTTCTCAACAGCCCTCTAAAGTAAGCTGTTATCCATTTTATGGATGAGGGAACTGACCAAGGTCACCAGTGAGTAAATGGCTAAGCCAGGATTCAAACTCAGACTGAAATCAGATTCTGAAGTCTCAATCCTGCAGACATATATCTCCCCGGAAATGACCCCATCCTACTTACCCTTGTTTCTCACTATACTTCAACCAGCAATCTGCTCCAATCAGCCCCTCCTTTTCCCTCTACCCCCTATCTTTTCCTTCGATCTTTAATATGAAGATACCATATTAAACCATGCCCCCATATTTTTCTTTTTCTTTCTTTTTTTTTTTTTTTTTTGTGGTATGCGGGCCTCTCAGTGTTGTGGCCTCTCCCGTT
>NC_041232.1:19015222-19060471 GCF_002837175.3 Physeter macrocephalus | reverse complement strand
CCCTGCATCGGCAGGCGGACTCTCAACCACTGCGCCACCAGGGAAGCCCCCCCATATTTTTCTTATGAATTCATCCACCTTTACTTGCAAATTCTGCCCATTACCTAAGGCTTCTCACTTCCTCGCTTTGCTTTCCCAGCTTCCCTCTGAACAAAGATCCCTCCCTTTCCTGAAACTCTAATTCATAGCTATGGTCAGTACCACTAAATTTAGCATTTAATATTCCCTAAGTGCTTCTCCTACAACTAGACCTTAAACTCTTTGAGGAAAAGGTAATCCTGTCTCCAACCTAGTGCCTGGAATATCAATACAAACTAGGGAGGGAAATAAAAATAAACTTTTCTCAAAAAGGTTAGGTACCTCTGGTCAACACAAAGTATCACTGGGGTGGACTGCACACTTAGTGCAGTTGTTCAAAGCCATCTTAGGAGTGACATAAGCACTTGAACAGGATGGCTTTCATATACTGTATTTCATTAATTCTAATTTTTTTTCATTTTTATAGGGATGCATTCCATAATTATGGCACGTCGATCTAACAATTTTTTCTTTCTTAGTGGAACCTAAAATCATGGTGCATCTTATAACATACGGAGTCTTAGATTCGGTGAATTAGGGTACAAAGAACAATAGCTCCTAACTACATCTGACAAACAAGGAGGAATAAACTAAACTAGTATACTTTCCTAATAATAGTAATAATAGCACTTATTGTATTATGTTCTTATGTTAGTTGCTGAACCAGCTTTATAGGAATCATCTGACTTCAGATGTAATCATCATTTTCATCTTACAGACCTTAAGAAACAGACCTCTAAACCTCAGTGAAATCAGGTAACTTGCCCGAGGTCACACAGCTAAAATTAAGCAGGAGCAGCTGGTAATGCCCAAGGTAAGGATGCAAACCCTGGCCCACGACTCCAGAGGCAAACACTATAACCAAATAAGACGAATATCATAACAAATCTCAATCAACCCTACAAAAAGTTCCCCTGCCTACTCTCTGGCATATTTTACACTCACTTTATTTTATCATCAAAGATAGTCAATAAACGATGAGTTGACACAATTTTTTAGCTCAGTGACATCACCTCTCCTGTAAGCACTTAGATCCCAGGAGAAATCCCTAATCACACTCGCAGGATGTGAGGTCCCTGAGCACAAAGACCTTTCCTAACTTATTCATTATTCACTCCCCAGCATCTAAAGCTCTGCTAGGCACACAGTAAGTGGCCAAAGATATTTACTAAAAAAAATAATATTTACTTGCCCTTTTACTTTACTGTCTTATGTCTTCAGATTTTTCTAGACCTTTCCAAGATGCTAGTAAAATTAAGAGTATTTCCAATTCACAAATATTTCTGGATTGAAAATGAGAAAAACACTCAAAGGGAAAAACCATCTTGATTTACATTTTATTAATCAAACCAGGAACACTTTCCCAAGACTGTCCTACTACCCACCACTCCAACCTCATAATCTTCCGCTCATTACGGACACCATTCCTATACTACACACTATACTCATAAAAAGCTGCTTATTTCTCCACAGACAAGCTTCTTCTTGCACAGCTGTTCAATTCATCCGGGATGCCTTTTCCCACTCCCTCAACCAATCCTTCTCATCCCTTAAGATTCAATATCTTCCAAGAAGCCCACCTTTAACAGCCAGGCTAGCAAGTAACATTAGGCTGGAATAATCTATTTACACATCCCTATTCCAACTGGACTGTAAACTTCTCCAGGCCAAGTAACAAGACGCAAGTCACACAGGTTGGGAAAGGTCTGTTAATCCATGCCTCCTCTTCCGCAACTCCCAAGTAAAGATTCACCAAATGACAAAGATGAAAAAACTACTAGGACCAAATGTGAAACCATTTATCACAATGCATAAGAATACAGTGAGTAAAAGCCATTTTCTGCCTTCCAACACTTGCCTCCGCAGTAAAGGACTCGAAGTGGGTAATCTGCATCTAACTTGGTATTGCTCCTCGGGTCTCCTTTGCAATCATGCCCACCGGATTCAGAAATGTCAGCAGCCATTTCAAAACCTGTAAGCAAGGAAAATAACACATCTTCACTATTTTGGACCAAGACGCCCAGAGAAGCAGTGTTCAGGTGTAGTCCGGCCTCCTCCTACTAGAAATCCCCCCACCCCGAATCTGTTTCAGTTCTTTGCTGAATGAGAGATACAAGCTGCATGAGGATTCATAAAATATGAGTAATTCTGGGCACACCGTTTTCCAGGTCTACAGGGAAGTAAGTGACAACAGTGAGACTCACAGCAAATGGACCATGACAACTAGGGGGAGGAGGGCACTAGTGGAAGACGAAGCAATGGGGAAAAAGATGGGGAGCGTGAACTCGGTAGCGACAGGGCAAAAGGTCTGGGGGGAAGATCTGGAAAGGATGCAACAAACTGCAGCAACAAGGAAAGGCCACAAAGCAGCTGAAGAGGCTGGAAACGCCTACGAAGAAGGGGTGGGTCGCCGGAGGTGCCCGGAGGGCAGGGTGTGGGGTGGGCTAGAGGCCAAGGGAGGGACGCGTTAGAGTCACGGAAGGGAAAGGGAGTGGGAGGGGGCGGGGAGACCAGAGTCTGAGAAGAGAAAATGCGGGCAAAAGAACCAGGAAGGGGCACAATGTAAGAGCACTGAGGCGACGACAAGGGCGGCCAGGTGTGAGGGCGCGACCTGAGGCGAAGGGGCAACCCCGGGGACACCAGAGCGGCCCATGTGGGCGGGGGTGTGGAGACGCCCGGCCCGGCCCCCTTCCGCCGGGGAGCACCTCAGCTTCCCCCACGCTCTCTACGAGCTTCCTGGAAGCGTGAGAGGCACGAGGGGTCATTACCCAGGCGGTCGCACAGCCTCCGCCGCCTCCGCGCCCGCCACTACCGCCAGCTGAAACGACACATGCGACTCCTCTTCCCCGGCCAGAGCCGCCCAAGAGCCCGTCTGCCAGCCGCGGTCCCGCGAGACAATAAACTTTTATCGCGAGATTCAGTCTCCTCTGGGCGGCTGTCGCGAGAAGCTCGAAGGCGGGGGCGGAGAGGAATTGCGGAGCATGCGCGTTCCGCTCAGGGGCGGAGCTAAGCAGCCTAGAGGCTGACAGCCAGCAGGCGGTGCTAGTTACCAATGGGAGAGGATGGGTGGTCCGTGGTCGACGCCCGGAAGGGGACGCTGGTTAGAGAACGGAGACGTGCGTCTAAATCAGCGGTGACTCATTATTTTGAGTCGGAGAACGTGGTCCCCGGGGTCTGGGGTGCATCCTGGAGACCTGACTAACCTCCAGCCTGTTGGATAAGTCTTTCCTTCACGGGGAGATTGCAGCTGGAAAAGGCGTTTGGTTTCATTTCAACACGGTACCCCTACATTGGCGGAATTCTTTTTAAAAAGACAATATCAACGCAATTTACATTTTTCTCATCGCCCTACAGTCTCACCACCCTAACAACTGTTTTCACAGCTTCCTAGTGTTGATCGATCTTTATATGTGTTGTAAATTGGAATTAATCTCTCCCATGTGAGTGTTGACTAAAAAACTATGCACAACCTAAAAGTTGAGATTTATGTTTTATTCGGCAGGAATTTTTAGGTCTTCAAGCCCAGGAGGCATCATCTCAAGTAACCCTGAGAGAACTGCTGCAAGGAGGAAAGGGGGCAAGCCAGCGTATATAGGAGTTTTACAACCACGGGCAGGTAGTCTGAACATCAAAAGATTATTGTTAATTAAAGAAAACCAGATATGTCAAGTTTAGGAATTTAGCCCTTTTCTCTGTATGCGAAGATGCAAGAGTGTGGGCTCACTGAAATCATTCCTTTGATATGCACCTCAGCTATCGGGGGCCAGTATCCCGTGTTTTCACATCCTGAGTTTCCTCAGGGCTCACTGTAGGGAGTGGCTGCAGTCTGACGGCCGCTAGACGGCAGGTAGGCAGGTGTTCTTTTGCTTCCTGAGTTCCCTCAGGGCTCACCAGCTCACCGTCTGGTGGTGGCTGCGATCGCTGATGACCGTGCCAGCCTTTGTTTAAATATTCCGTTTATCAAAGACTTCAGAGAAGAGGCCACAGTCTCCGGTGCAGATTATGCCGGACGGCTTCGTGTGCAGTTTTGAGCAGAAAATTTAAGGGGGGTAGTGGTGGTGGCAGAGAAGTTTGCAAAAGAAGGAGGGGAATGAGGCAGATGTGAGTGGAGGATAAAGCAAAATAGAAAAGAATAACCTCCACCATCTACAAAGCTCTTTTTGGTCACCGTTTCCCTAACTCTCATAGCTCTGCAAGTGTGGTAGTGTTATTCCCATTTCACAAATGGGACTCAGGCTGAGGATGGATATGAAGGGTTTTTTCCCCCAAATGAAACAACTAAATGGAAGCAAAGCTGAGACACACCATGGGTGAAAACCTGATGATAAATGGAATATTGCGTGTCACATCGGTGAAGAAAGGCTGGCACGGTCATCAGCGATCGCAGCCACCGCCAGACGGTGAGCTGGTGAGCCCTGAGGGAACTCAGGAAGCAAAAAAACACCTGCCTACCTGCCGTCTAGCGGCCGTCAGACTGCAGCCACTCCCTACAGTGAGCCCTGAGGAAACTCAGGATGTGAAAACACGGGATACTGGCCCCAGATAGCTGAGGTGCATAATCAAAGGAATGATTTCAGTGAGCCCAGACTCTTGCATCTTCGCATACAGAGAAAAGGGCTAAATTCCTAAACTTGACATATCTGGTTTTCTTTAATTAACAATAATCTTTTGATGTTCAGACTACCTGCCCTTTGTTACAAAACTTCTGTATAACCTGGCTCCCCCCCTTACCTTCTCGCAGCACGTTCTCAGAGCTCTCTGAAACGCTGTCTCCCGGCCTGCAGTCCTCATTTTGCCCCAAATGAAACTTAACTCGCAACTCTCACGTTATGCATTTTTTTAAGTCAACATCTTTCTTAAATAAAAGAGGGGGTTTCCCCCCTCTCACAAAAGAGAGTCTATTCTAAATCACATTCGTGAAAGAAGATCTTCTTCCAGAGCCTATTTGATTCCAGTAATAATATCTTCCATTTGTTGATACTCACTTCCCACTATGTGTCAAGAACCTGCTCCTTTGGGGATAGAGTCCAGGTGGATTCATTTCACAAAATTTTCTTGGGTTCTTACTATGTGCCACACACTGTGCTAGGCACTGGGGAATACAGCGAACAAGAGACAAAACCCCCAATCTCTCTGAACTTAACAGTGTTAGTTACAAAATTCCCTACAAAGGAAGGATTGTCTCTTATTCCCAGATGGATGGTAAAATGGAAGCCCAAACATGGGATGAATTAAGTTCACCTGTTCTTAAGATCACACAGCTAATAGCATGTTATTGATCTTAAGACACACATTTTTCACATTTTCACATCTCTCACATTGTCACTGAGTCCAAGCTCGCTCCGCTTGCCACACGACAGGCCAATAAATCGGAGACGAGGTGTTGAGGCAGGGAATACGACTTTAGAAGTCGGCAGACTGAGAAGACTGCAGACTACTGTCTCAAAATAACCGTCGTATCGGGGTTTGGATGCCAGTTTATTTTATAGAACAGAGAGGGGGCAGGAGATGAGGAAGTAAAGTGAGAAGGCCATAAGACTTGCAAATGTCCCCTGGAATGGCCAGCCTGAGGGAGGGGATGTGTTCATTTCTTCTTTCTTGCAGCCATCCACAGGTGGACGGGGGCCGGATGTTTCCCTGAACAAAGGCACTTTGGTTTAACATTCATGCAAAGGGGCAGGGTTCCCCGAGGCAGGCCATTGTGTATAGATCGTAACCTTTTAGTGAACAAAAGCAGCGGAAAGCAAAGGTTAAAGTAAAAGAAACAGGTCCAATATGTAGTCAGATTTGGCTCTTCCCTGTTACAATCTCAAGATGCTCTGCAGTGGATGGAGTCTTAGCATTGTGGCATAGTTTAATTTGGCAGCATTTTTCTCTCTTAGTGATGCATAAAATAATGCTGCATCTTACAACCAACGGCATCTTAGATGTGATGAAATATGGGTAAGTGGCCAGTCCTGTGGAGTAGACCCAGTGTCCTCAGTTCTTTTCCTCACCCTTTTCCTGCTCTGCTTTGTAGGGAAGGGGGTGCTGATACTTATGACTGAATGCCCAGGCTTTCCTGTTCCTGAGCTTCCATCTAGGTCAAGCCAATGGGAAACAGCAGTGAGACCACCCCCACCCAGCCCCTTGAGCAGCCTCTCTGGCAGTAGCTAGCTGGTTCTCCCCCTGCATTGTTTAGGGATCCCAGCCCCTGGGCTCCTGTAACATACTGCCCTCCCTGGATCTACTCTCTAGCCTACCAGTGGTGATGGATGGCTTCTTGCTACTGCTAATCTCCGAGTTGCCTCACCACCCCTGTTTAGCTTTTCAACAGTTCCATTCCCCGTGTTACCAATCCCCTGAATGAAATTCTCCACTGCTGTAAATACTTAGATGGGGTTCTGTTTTCTCGGTGGACTCTGCCTGACATTGCTGGCATTGAAACCCAGAGCTACACTTCCATGTCACACTAGCGCACACGTCACAACCTGTCAGCAATCAGGTACTAAAAGGAGGAATGACCCATTAAATAAAGAAACATCAGTGGTTTCTCATCAGGAAGCCACAGACCCTGAGAGGCAGTGGAATTATTGCAAAGAATACAGGAATCCAGTTGAGGACCAAGGGCTGTCAGGAAATTGACTAAATATCTTTCAGGCTTAAGTATTACTATTTTTCTAGAGTAAGTTACAGTTTTGTTCCAATGAAATTCCAAAAGTTGAATCTGATTGGCTTGTTTCCAATCGTGTCCATTCCTAAATCAATCACCATAACTAGACAAGCCCTGAGTTAAGTGTCCATTTTTGGAGCTGGGTTTGGAGAGTGGAGACAGGGTACATCCCAAAGGAAATTTGAGGCACTATAACCAAAAGAGGGAATGATGCTGAAGTATCAAAACCAACAGATGTTTACTCCAGCCAATCTCATACATGTGCTAAAAATTATTTTAAAATCTAGTGCCCTCGGGACTTCCCTGGTGGCGCAGTGGTTAAGAATCCGCCTGCCAATGCGGGGGACACGGGTTCGAGCCCTGGTCCGGGAACTTCCCACATGCTGCGGAGCAACTAAGCCAGCGTGCCACAACTACTGCGCCTGTGCTCTAGAGCCTGCGCGCCGCAACTACTGAAGCCCGCGCGCTTAGAGCCTGTGCTCTGTGACAAGAGAAGCCACCGCAATGAGAAGCCCATGCACTGCAACAAAGACCCAATGCAGCCAAAAAATACTAGTGCCCTTAACACATGAAGTGCGTGTATAGGTGAGGCAGACTTCCTTACTAACAGAATCCTGTTTTGCTTCAGATAGCAGCGTGTCCAGCTAAAGATACTTGATTTCCCAGCCTCGCATGCAGTGAAGGAGGCTATGTGATGCAGTTCTGGTCAATGAGATGTAGGTGTATGCTGAGATAGGGCATCCCTTCTCTTGGGAAACAGTATGAAAGATTTTTAAATGGACAAAAAAAGAATACTGGGTGTCCTATTTATCATTCTGTTTAGTGGTATCTTTCATTGTCTTTGAGCTATTTTACAATTTTGTAAGTTGTAGAAAACTGATAGTAATGCAGTTTGCTCTTGTCCATAGAGATGCAAATGACTTGTGTCTGGTGGAGCTGTAATTGATTATTTCTCTGTTGACTAGTTTTCCATCTACTTGTAAATTCATTTCAGCATTTCTTTTTTTCCTTTTTAAAAATATATTTATTTATTTATTTATGGCTGCATTGGGTCTTCGTTGTGATGCGCGGGCTTCTCATTGTGGTGGCTTCTCTTGTTGCGGAGCGCGGGCTCTAGGCTCGCGGGCTCTAGAGCGCAGGCTCAGTAGTTGTGGTGCACGGTCTTAGTTACTCCACTGCATGTGGGATCTTCCCGGACCAGGACTTGAACCAGTGTCCCCTGCATTGGCAGATGGATTCTTAACCACTGTGCCACCAGGAAAGTCCTGTTAATATGTTTTGTTTTGTTTTTTTATTTTTGGCTGCGTTGGGTCTGCATTGCTGTGCGGGGGCTTTCTCTAGTTGTGGAGAGGTGGGGCTACTCTTTGTTGCGGTGCGTGGCTTCTTACTGCGGTGGCTTCTCTTGTTGCAGAGCACGGGCTCTAGGCACACAGGCTTCAGTAGTTGTGGCTCATGGGCTCTAGAGTGCAGGCTCAGTAGTTGGGGCACACAGGCTTGGTTGTTCCGTGACATGTGGAATCGTCCCAGACCAGGGCTTGAACTCGTGTTCTCTGCATTGGCAGGCAGATTCTTAACCACTGCACCACCAGGGAAGTCCCCATTTCAACATTTCTGATTGCATATGTATGTGTATATGATTGCCTATGTGTGTATGTTTTTTTAAATTCTCCTTTGAATTGGTTTTCACATCTACTAATTCCCTTATTAATTAAGAAGTGAAATAAAACCTTTGACACATGTTTATTTATAATTGGATTAGAGTCATGCTTTTTTTTTTTTTTTTTTTTTTTTTTTTTTTTCCACGCCACGCAGCTTACAGGATCTTAGCTCCCCAACCAGGGATTGTATCCAGGCCCCCAGTGAAAGTGCAAGTCCTGACTGCTGGACTGCCAGGGAATTCCCTATTTAAAAAAAAAAAAAAAAAATCACTTAACACTTATCAAATAAAAAGGCAAGGCCTCATTTAAAAACAAAAGAAAAAAACCCTTGACTTTTCTTCTTTCCAACTGAAACATGAACATAAGCCATCTTGCAACCATGAGGATGGATTACAACCATCTTGCAGGTGCATATGCTAAGAATCTTGGACTAGAAACATAAATAGCGTGCGTTCTGGATAGCATTGTTGACTCACCATATCAGCTCTTGACTATCCTCCTTCCAGAGCTTCCTATTGTGAAAGACAAACACTCCCCATCCCTACCCCTGCCCCCGCCACCCCCAGATTATTAGTTTAAACTAATACACTAGGGTTTTCTATTATATCAATACTACAGAATGCATTCCTAAATGATACTATCAGGAAGCCAGGTATTTCTGAGACAGGCCTGGGACCTGGGACCCTTTGCTGCAGTGCTACAATGCTTGCACCTGGACAAACCTCTCCTCCAGCAACAAAATACAAAGAAACTATAAGGGAGGGACTTCCCTGGTGGCACAGTGGTTAAGAATCCGCCTGCCAATGCAGGGGACACGGGTTTGAGCCTTGGTCTGGGAAGATCCCACATGCCGTGGAGCAACTAAGCCCGTGCGCCACAACTACTGAGGCTGCGCTCTAGAGCCTGCGAGCCACAACTACTGAAGCCCGCGTGCCTAGAGCCCGTGCTCCGCAACAAAAGAAGCCACCGCAATGAGAAGCCCGTGCACCACAATGAAGAGTAGCCCCCGCTGGCCACAACTAGAGAAAGTATGCACACAGCAACTTAGACCCGATGCAGCCAAATAAATAAATAATAACATTTTTTAAATAAATAAATAAAATAAGCTCTCTAAAAAAACGTGCTCATTAAAAAAAAAAGAAACTATAAGGGACTAAAAAATAACTGCATGTATGCACAGTTGGGGCAAATTCTGGACAAAAGATACAAAAAGACCGAAAAAAATCCCAACTGCCACTTCTGAAGAGCTGGGAGCAAAAGCAGGGCACTGCGCATGCCCCCTGCCCTCAGCACCACCTCGGGTGGGGGCAGAGCACCTCAGCCACCCCTCCAGCCAGACCCCTGGACACACCCCTACCCTCACCCCATATAAGGAACAAGCTCATCTCCCACTCCCCGAGCGAGCACGCAAGGGAAACTGTTAATTGTTCTCACTTCCCCACCCCCACCCCCACCCCCGTCCCCCCGCGGCAGGAGCCCCAGTAAAGACTTGGCTGAATTTCTTGTGTGGCCTCTGATCAATTTCTATTGATTGGGGAAGGCCAAGAACCCTAGTTGGTATCATTTTCTTTAACACAAGCGGGGAACCCATGGTGAAGAAAGCATGTGTGAAGGAAGGAGACAAAGGTGAGACCTGGCTAAGAGACCATGGGGAAGTGATGTGAGACCTGTCATTCAGATGAAGCATGGAGGAAGGGGCATTTTGTCACTGACTTTCTGAGAATGATTTCGGACGCTCGCAGCAGTAAGCGGCAGCTTGCATCAAGCAAGCAACTAACCACTAGACCACAGGGGCCAGCGGCTAAGACCTGGATGCCTAGCTCTTGCCTGCCTTGTCGAGAATGAATTCAGGCAAGGAGGCAGAAGGTAAAGAGTAAAGTAAGAAGTTTATTGGAAAAGCAAAGTACACACGGAAAGACAGAGGCACGGGTGATCTCAGAGAGAGACGTGCTTTAGGGAAATTTAAATCCTTTATACAGGGGCAGTTTTACGGGTCTTTTGTCTTCCTAATGGCCAATCATCTTGTGTTGTCCCCCCTGGCTAAATTGTCTCAGGAAATGCAAACAGAAGTCTAGTTGTAAGTAGCCGGCCTGAAGCCCACTTTTTTCTGCCTCATGAAAAGTAAGCGGAGGCCAGTTGTAAATGTCTGACCTGGGGCCCATCTATCTCCTGCCTCAAGAAGACTTCTGTCAAAGAGAATGAAAGCGTTTGCCCTGGGCTCCCTGAACGGGAAGTGACTTCTTACCACACCTGATGCTTTGTCATAACATCATCTATTTTCTCAGGAAATCATGGGTTTTATTTTTCCACTCTTGGGGCCGGCTTGGCCCTTAGCCAGACATTTTCTTTCATCTGGTTCTTTCTGGGCATTTTCAAGATGGTCACCTGGGGCAGAGTGGATATTTGTTGACTGTCTTTCTAGCATCTCCTCTCTGTAAAAGGTCCATCTTGGCTTGGAAGTGTTAATCTCCTCCCCACACTCGACCCATGTGGTCCGATTGAACCGTCACAACCCCGCCATTCAGAGGTGGAGCCTGTGACCCAGGTCTAAGGCAATCAGCACATGGTGTCCTGCTGGTAACAGCGATTAATTGATTCAAGGGTAGATCAATCAGGGTGAATCCCAGCACACTTTTGAAGGAGCTTCTAGAAAAGAGGCTCTCTCTTTCCCACTGGACTTGCGTCTCAGAGGATTCACACTAGAGCTGCTGGCAGCAATCTTGCCACCATGTGGGGTTTTTTGTTTGTTTGTTTGTTTACTTATTTATTTATTTGGCTGCATTGGGTCTTAGTTCCCTGGTCATGGATCGAACCCAGGCCCCCTGCTTTGGGAGCACAGCGTCTTAACCACTGGACCACCAGGGAAGTCCCACCCCACTGTGGTTTGAGAATAAAGTCAATATGGAGAGCAGATTTGAGAGATAGAGAATGTTTGACCCCTGAATCCAGCCGCATCTGAGGTCAGCCTTAACCCTCAACTTTTCTGGATAAAAGTCAACACTCAGGCCAGTTTGAACTGGAATGTCATTTTCAAATTAGTTCTGATGGACACATAGGGTTAGGGCTAGTGCAGCCCTTACCGGGGTTTGTTAAGACCTATTCTACCCAAGGTTTCCTAACATTTTCCCCCCACTGTGATATACCCAATGTATTTTATGCCCTGGCAGAGCACAATCTCATAAACAAATCTACATTTTGATGACATCTCCAAATGACTGCAAGGATGTAAATCATTATAATAATTTGTGATTTTTGCAACTAATTACAATACACACATAAGGTAGGTGGCCATGGACTATGGCAGATTAAATGGGTTGTTGTTTGATTCCTTTCCTTTCCCCTCAAGAAGGCATTTTGGAGTTCTTAGAACAAGGCCCAGTCCAAAGAGGAACATAGGGCTAACGTTCAATCTGTCTCATCTGCTTAAGTAAATAAAATTTTAAACTCTACTACTTCCATATTAGCAATAAATTACCAGACACATGCCATACATGAAACTGAATTCAGGGAATTCCCTGGCAGTTCAGTGGTTAGGACTCCTCGCTTTCACTGCAGGGGGCACGGGTTCAATCCCTGCTCGGGGACTAAGATCCCACAAGGCGTGTGGTGCGGCCAAAAAAAGTAAATTAATAAGAAATAAAAACTGATTTCAACATACCAGTGGATCGAGACACACACGGATGAGAGCTGACAAGTGAATTGGGCTCAGTTTATTCCCAACCTACATGAACTATCTTCAAAACTAATACATTTTTCATCTGTTAGCTCTGGTCTAAATTGAAAACATTTATTCTTTTCTGAAAAGAGAGTTTGTATTTGTCATCTTTCTCTCTTGAAGGATGGATAGCCTTTGAGAATTATTTTCTCAAGGTCAAGATGGTACCTTTCGCTTGGATCTTTGATGTTTAAACTGGTTTAGAAAAAACCATATTTTAAAATTAATACAGTATTTTATTTGTCTTTTCTCTGTTTTCTCTATTTGTCTGTCAAACCCTGAGCCAACCAATTTCCCTAGGCTGCCTGGGGAGGTATAGGAAAAGGAACATACAGGGCAGAGAAACACTGGAGAAAGAACTATAAGAGGTGGAGACAGCTCCTTCACAAGGTAAAGAGGATGAGAAAGGCCACCATCAGGCAAAAGGTCCCCATCACCTCCAAGAGGGCAAAGGCCAGAATGGTATAGGAGAAGAGCTGTTGCTTCAGAGAAGAGCTCCTGGCATAACCAATGATGAGGCCCCCAAACACAGTCCTGATTCCAGCCCCAGAGCCAGCCACCTACTGTGGCAGCCTCAGGTCCAATGAACTTGGCTGCTGTGTTGCTGTCCCTTGAAATGGCACTGAAATGTATATGTATAACTGAACCGGGGACTTCCCTGGCAGTCCAGTGGTTAAGACTCTGCGCTTCCACTGCAGGGGGCACGGGTTCAATCCCTGGTCAGGGAACTGAGATCCCACGTGCCGTGCTGCGCGGCCAAAAATCAAAATAAATAAAAGAGTAAATGGGGATTCTTGTACCACCTGTGCAAAAAGAAGAAGAATAACGGAATCACTTTGCCATACACCTGAAACTAACACAACATTGT
Source organism: Physeter macrocephalus (assembly GCF_002837175.3). Lineage (NCBI taxonomy): Eukaryota > Metazoa > Chordata > Mammalia > Artiodactyla > Physeteridae > Physeter > Physeter macrocephalus. The sequence goes on along the minus strand of NC_041232.1, from coordinate 19,047,500 downwards.
TAATCAACTATGCTCCAACATAAAATGAAAAGTTAAAAAAAAAAGCTGGGGGGCACTGGTTTGGAAGCTGCGGCTAAGAGTAAGTGAAGTCAGGGGACATGGGGCTGCCAAGCTGCTGAAACGCTCATCCGTCGGCGTCTCTGTTCATTTCAGCACCACTGCAGACAGCGATGGGCTCAGTAGCTTAGAGGTTCTCCTGACCTAGAAGGAGGTGGAGACAAATGTGCAAATGTACATTTTCAGGGGATGAAGAGCTGTGGCAGGAGAGCTGCTCCCAGTGCAGAGAGACAGAGAGCTAGAGAAAAAAAAAATTTTTTTTAATGGAAAAATGTTAAGAATCCAGGATTGGATTCCAGTTTCAGGAACAGCTGGATTCTAGAGATAAAATAACATACTCAAGAATCTACCTCTCTCAGGGGCTTCCCTGGGGACGCAGTGGTTAAGAATCCGCCTGCCAATGCAGGGGACACGGGTTCGAGTCCTGGCCCGAGAAGATCACGCGTGCTGCGGAGCAACTAAGCCCGTGCGCCACAACTACTGAGCCTGCGCTCTAGAGCCCGCAAGCCACAACTACTGAGCCCGTGCACCACAACTACTGAAGCCCGTGCACCTAGAGCCCGTGCTCCACAACAAGAGAAGCCAACGCAATGAGAAGCCTGCGCACCGCAACGAAGAGTAGACCCCGCTCACTGCAACTAGAGAAAGCCTGCACGCAGCAACAAAGACCCAACGCAGCCAAAAATAAATAAATAAATAAATTTATTTATTAAAAAAAAAAAAAAAAAAAAGAATCTACCTCTCTCAAAGGATTGGGAGCCTGGGATTAGCAGATGCAAACTAGTATATATAGGATGGAAAAACAGCAAGGTCCTACTCTGTAGCACAGGGGACAATACTCAATATCCTGTGATAAACCAGAATGGAAAAGAATATGAAAAAGAATATGTGTATGTATAACTGAGTCCCTTTGCTGTACAGCAGAAATTAACACGACATTGTAAATCAACTATACGTCCATAAAAATTTTTTTTAGGGCTTCCCTGGTGGCACAGGGGTTAAGAATCCGCCTGCCAATGCAGGGGACACGGGTTCGAGCTCTGGTCCGGGAAGATCCCACATGGTGCAGAGCAACTAAGCCCGTGCGCCACAACTACTGAGCCTGCACTCTAGAGCCCGTGAGCCACATCTAATGAAGCCCGTGCACCTAGAGCCTGTGCTCTGCAACAACAGAAGCCACCGCAACGAGAAGCCCGCGCACCGCAACAAAGAGTAGCCCCCGCTCACCGCAACTAGAGAAAGCCCGCACGCAGCAACGAAGACAAAACACGGCCAAAAATAAAAATAAATTAATTAAAAAAAAATTTTTTTTTTAAATCTACTTCTCTCAGAAAATTATAAAGCAAAAGTGAAAAGTGCTTATGCTTGATACTTCTGGGTACAGGTAGGGGAGTTACTTTGTACTATTCTCGTATCTTTTCTGTAAGTTTGAAATTATTTCAAATTTAAAAGTTTTTTAGGGGACTTCCCTGACAGCCCAGTGATTAGGACTCTGCACTTCCAATTCAGGGGGCACAGGTTCGAAACCTGGTCGGGAAACTATGACCCCACATGCTGTGCAGCGAGGCCAAAAATGAAAAAAAAAAAAAAAGAAAAAGTTTTTAAAAAAGAAACTATCTCTTTTCATGTTTTGTCTCTTCCCCTATGCTTTTGTCATACTCTCCAAATACTTCCCCAAATTTACTACTAGTTTTACAATCCCAGAAGAAAGACTATCTTTTCCAGTGGTTCTAGCAAACAACTCAGGTTGGTATCTGCCATAGATCAAATGTTTGTGTCCCCCCCAAAATTGTTGAAATCCTAACTCCCAATATGATAGTATTAAGAGGTGGGGCCCTTGGGAGCTGATTAGGTCGTGTAGGTGGTGCCCTCATGATGGGATTAGTGGCCTTATAAAAGAGACCCCGACAAGGCCCTGCTTCACCCACACCCTACTCACATGACTGACCTTACCTTTGTACTTGTCTCAGGTCCCAGATAGTGATAGCTTATCAAAGGGGCAGTGAGGGGCGTACCCCTCTACTGGTTTCCCTGGTAGCAAATGAGCCCACCTGACGTCAATACCCCTATCATTTGTCATCTCCCCTTCCCCTTGAGAGTGAAGACTGCCGCCAAGTCCTGCCTGCCATGCGCTGCACATGGTGGGGCATTGCTCCAGGAACTTGCTTCAGACATGTAAGCTCCCCTATCCATTAAACCACTGATGTCTCAGCTAAAATAAAACAAAAGAGAGCCCAGAGAGCTCCCTTCCCTTCCGCCATGTGAGGACACAGAGAGCAGACAACAGGAAGTGGCCACTCACTAGTGATTCTGCTTGCACCTTGATCTTGGACGTCCCAGCCTCCAGAACTGTGAGAAGTAATCACAGAAATAACCTGTTGTGTATAAGCCACCCAGTCCATGGTATTTTGTTAGAGCAACCCAAGTGGAGTCATTAGTTCCCTGAGTCCTGTGCCCACCTGACCCAGTCACAGTGGCCTCAGGGATGAAACGATCTGATCTGCCAGATGTCCATTCCTAGAGCCAGATCCTCCCAAACCTCAGAGATAGTCAAACCTCAGGGATGGATCAGTCAGCAAAGGAAATCCGGGTGCCAATGCCAAAAGGAGGGCACGTAGATGCTGGGAAGACCCAAACAGCATAGAACTACCCCATCATCCGAGCTCTTGCTCCCAGAAGCCCTGCTCAGAGGAAGAAGGATGGGGGGACTGAGATGACGGGGAAGGAGCAGACATGACAGAGGTTAATGAAAAGTAACCTGTTCTGCTTCTCCAAAAAGCTGGATGTTTCATAAGGTCATTTGCCCTTCCTGCCCTTCCTGCAACACAGGACTAACAAGGGACACAAGTTCTGCCACAAGAGGCCCATAAATATTCAATATAGAGGAGGATTAATCTACAAAGATGATACAATTTTATCATGATGGGGCAGGAACTTGATCAGGTTTACAGTGAAACCCGTCTTTGTTTAGCCCTCGTATAAGGGGCGCAAAGCCCCGACATTCTTTTTTAAAAAATATTTGTTTATTTGGTTGCACCGGGTCTTATCTGCAGCAAGCAGGCTCCTTAGTTGCGGCATGCATGTCGGATCTAGTTCCCTGACCAGGGATCGAACCAGGGCCCCTTGCATTGGGAACTTGGAGTCTTAACCATTGCGCCACCAGGGAAGTCCCAGCCCCCTGACATTCTGAGAGTCATATTACGACACATTTAAGTATATCTCTCTTTTATTACAAATATATTACAAAACATTCATAGTGTGTACAGTAAAAAAACAAAATTTTCCCCTCTCCAGAGTGCTATTAACAGTTTGGTACATATAATGATATTTATAGGAATATTAACTAAAACATATATAGCATTTACTCTATGTTGTATACTGCTCTAAGCACTTCACATAGATTAACTCATTTTTGTTACTCAGTTCAAGCTTGTACTGCTCACCGCACAACAGGCCAATAAATTGAGAGACGAATTGTTGGGGCAGGGAATAGCGACTTTCTTTGGAAAGCCAGCAGACCGAGAAGATGGTGGACTCCTGTCCCAAAGAACCATCTTCCCTGAGTTAGAATTCATGCTTCTGGACTTCCCTGGTGGCGCAGTGGTTAAGAACCCGGCTGCCAATGCAGGGGACACGGGTTCAAGCCCTGGTCCGGGAAGATCCCACACGCCACGGAGCAGCTAAGCCCGTGCGCCACAACTACTGAGCCTGCGCGCTAGAGCCCACGAGCCACAACTACTGAGCCCGCATGCCACAACTACCTAAGCCCACGTGCCTAGAGCCCGTGCTCCGCAACAAGAGAAGCCACCGCAATGAGAAGCCTGCGCACCGCAACAAAGAGTAGCCCCCGCTCGCCGCAGCTAGAGAAAGCCCGTGCGCAGCAACGAAGACCCAACGCAGCCAAAAATAAATTAACTAAATAAATAAGTTTATTTAAAAAAAAAAAGAATTCATGCTTCTTTTATACTAAAAGCGGAGGTAGTAAAGTCCTGGTTCTGGTCAGACTTGGGAGGGCATGTGTTAATTTCTTTCCTCCTGCAGCCATTCATAGGTGAGCATGGTCAGGAAGTTTCCTGTGAGCTAAACCAATGTATTTTATTTTATTTTATTTTTTTCGCATTAGTTAACCATTTTATACATATTAATGGATATATGTCAATCCCAATCTCCCAGTTCACCCCACCACCACCACCACCACCACCACCACCCACCCCACCCCCGCCAATTTCCCCCCTTGGCATCCATACGTTTGTTCTCTACATCTTAAACCAATGTATTTTAGCTTAACACTCATTACATAGGAGTCAGGGTTGCCAGAGATGGGCCGTTATGCATAATTTAAACTTATAGGCAAAATCCCTTTAGTGATTAACTTGTAATAGAATGCAGAAGTTCTTCCCTATTACAATTTTGCCTTCATATTAGAATAACATGGGTAAAATCATTTCCACTTGACACGTGAGGAAATTGAACCTTAAAGAGGGAAGTCGCTTGCCTAAAGATCTTGCGGCCAATAAGTGAGAGAATTAACTTTAAACCCAGCAGCCTAACTCCAGAGCACATATTCTTATCTTCCAGATTTCTAAAATGCATATACATTTTTTTTTACTGAGTTGCAGTTCACATAAAGTAACCATTTAAAGTGTACAATTCAGGGATTCCATGGCGGTCCAGTGGTGAAGGCTCTGCACTTCCACTGCAAGGGGCACGGGTTCGATCCCTGGTCAGGGAACTAAGATCCCCCATGCCACACAGCGTGGCCAAAAAAAATAAAAAGTACAATTCAGCGGCATAATACATTGTTGTGCAAACACCACTTCTAACTAGTTCCAACATTTTTTCACCCCCAAAACAAACTCTGTACCCATTAAGCAGTCATTGCCTATTCTCCCCTATCTCCAGTCTTTGGAAAATACGAATCTACTTTCTGTCTCTATGATTTATATATTCTGAATGTTTCATATAAATGGAATAATACGTTACCTCTTTTGTCTGGCTTCTTTCACTTAGAATGTTTTTGAGGTTCATGGACTCTGTAACGTGAATCAGCACTTCATTCCTTTTTATGATGGAATAATAACACTTCATTGTGTGTTGATACCACAATTTGTTTATCTGTTCATGTGCTGATGAACGTTTGAATTGTTTCTACCTGTATTATTCAGGGTTCTTCAGAGAGACAGAGCCAATAGGGTGTATATATATACAGAGAGAGATTTATTTTAAGGAATTGACTTATGCAACCATGAAGACTGGTAAGTCGGCAGGGTAGGCGGGCAGGCTGGAGACCCAGGGAAGAGCCAATGGTGAGGTCAAGTCCAAAGGTCATCTGCAGGCAGAATTCCTTCTTGCTTGGGGGAGGTCAGTCTTTGTTCCAGTAAAGCCTTCAGCTTACTGGAAGAGGCCCACCCACGTTATAGAGGGCACTCTGCTTTACTGAAAGTCCACCAATTTAAATGTTAATCTCCATGTAAAATAGCTAGCTAGTGGGAAGCAGCCGCATAGCACAGGGAGATCAGCTCAGTGCTTTGTGACCACCTAGAAGGGTGGAATAGGGAGGGTGGGAAGGAGATATAGATATGTATATGTATAGCTGATTCGCTTTGTTATAAAGCAGAAAACGAACACACCATTGTCAAGCAATTATACTCCAATAAAGATGTTAAAAAAATGTTAATCTCTTCGAATAGACACCTTCAGAAAAACATCCAGCATAATGTTTGACCACATATATCTGGGCACCGTGGCCCAGCCATGATGACACATAAAATAAACAATCATACCACCTTTTAGCTATTGTGACTAGTGCTGCTCTGAGCATTTGTGTATAAGTATTTGTTTGAGTCCTATTTTCAGTTCTTTTGGGTATATACCTGGGAGTGGAATTGCTGGGTCATATGGCAATTCTATGTTTAACTTTTTGAGGAACTGCCAAACTGTTTTCCACAGCGGCTGAGCCATTTTACATTTCCACCCAGCGACGTACAACAGCGTATACATTATTTATTTAGCTTCCAAAAATGGGATTATTCAACACAAACTCCAGTGCATTTTTTGTGTTTTGGTGGGGGTCTGATCCAAAGGTGGTGTTGTACAAATGAATGCCACTATTCTTTTTAATAAGTACACAGAATTTTATTGAATGGAGACACCATAATTTATCTCATTCCCCACTGATAAAGACTTAAGTTGCTTTCAACTTTATTTAACTTTTTATAATGGAAAAGATATACAAACAGGGAGAATAGGACAATGAATATCCCTGTTCCCATAATCCAGCCACAACAATCAAAAATTCATAACCTCTGTTTTTCTATTTCTCTTCCCCTCTCCCGTTGGACTCCTTTGAATCACATCCCAAATACCATGTAATTTCACCTACACATATTTCAGTATTTATTTCCAAAAGATAAGGACTCTTTCTTTAAACATAACCAAAATACCCCATTATCACACCTACGATAATTAGCAAGAATTCCTTATTATCCTTAATTAGCCAGTCCTTGTTCAGATTTCCCCTAATGTCTCGTACTTTTTAACAGCTGGAGTTGAGAGTACAAACAATTGGTTACTATATCTAGTTTTGTTTTGTTTTTTTTTCTGGCCATGCTGCATGGCATGCTGGGTCTTAGTTCCCTGACTAGGGATCGAACCCGGGGCCACAGCAGTGAAAGCACAGAATTCTAACCACTGGACCACCAGGGAACTCCCTATATCTCTTAAATCTCTTTGAATCTATAGTTCCCCCCTCTCTTTTTAATTTTTCTTACACTTTATACCTAGGGGGAAAAAACACATTGTTTGCAATTTTTACCTGCTCCCAACCCCCCTCAACATTTAAACATTGCCAAATTTGTTTTGCTCATTGGTTCAACATCTCCAACAAAAAGTATTGGAATCCACTCTTTGAGTCCCCTGCCTACCAGTATTCTGGCTAAATTCTCCCAAGACAGGCACTGTTCTATTTTCCTAAACATCCATGTGTATGTTTCCTCCTCTGGTTGCTCCTGAAATCTTAATTACTCCCCATATCTCCTTTATTGGCAAAGTTCTTGTGCGGTGGCCACCAGCTCTCTGAGTTGCTAGCAGTCATATTCCCTGTTTCAGTTAATGGCTCCACCATCCACCTGATCATACAGGCTATAATCCAACATTGTTGCTTTCATCACCTGGGTTGTATCATCCAAGAACTTCAGGCAAAATAGATCTCAGAGCACCACAGATTGTGACCTACCGATAGCCTAACTTCATAGGATGACCTCACCTAATTAGAGTTGATGGTTCTGCTATGATTCTCCTGGCAGCCTGTTAACAAATGATACTTATTGTTGGATATGTGCATTTCTTTTAACCTAACTTTCTAGGGGCCTGGATGGCCCTCTTAATGCCCCTCTCTCCTTCACACACAGTCCATTATTAAGTCTTGTGGGTACTTCCAAAACATCTCACACATATGTCACACATATGTCTCCTTACCTTAGAGGAACACTTACCTCCTTGTGGGTGGATTGTTGTACTTGCCTCCTGACTGGTTCTTTTTGCTTCCAAGCTCTTCTTTCTCTGGCCTGGCCTCTGCATTGTTGGGTAAATTTTGTTTTTACAAACAAACCCTATTACTCTGATCATAAAACTTCATGGATGGCTTACAGGAAAGTCTAAACTCCTAGTATGCACAATTACTCAGTGTCTACCATATCAGCCTCAGCACCCATCACTCTCTCATGTACCTTCCAGCCTCACTGTACATCTCTCCTTTTCCAGAATACTCCATGTAGCTTTAGGCCTGTCTCCTCCTGTTCACACTTTGTCAAAATACCCTTTCCTTTCTTCTTCACCTAGATAATTGCTCATATTTTCAAACCTCATTAAGAAGTTTTCTACTCTGATAATGCCCAGGAAGTCTAATTCAGGAGTTCCACAATGCACAGTCCTGGGCCTTGCCCATTATCTCTGCTCTTTTCCTGGGTGATGTCATTCATAACAAGGCTTCAATTATTAGCATACATATGATACACAAATTTATATCTCTCACACAGACTTTTCCTCTGAGTTCCAGGCTCATATATCCAACCACCTACCTGACATTGCCCTTTTTATATTCAAGAACACTTTTAATCTCCTTAAAAATTATGACATAAGCACTATTATTATTCTCATTTTGAAAACTAGAAAACTGAGGCTCAGAAAAGTGAAATGTATTGTTTAAGTTTGCATAACTGATTCATGTTTGATGGAATTGGAACCCAGAACTCTCTGCCCTCAAACTTTTTTTTTTTTCTGGCCATGCTGCATGGCATGCTGGGTCTTAGTTCCCTGACTAGGGATCGAACCCGGGGCCACAGCAGTGAAAGCACAGAATTCTAACCACTGGACCACCAGGGAACTCCCTATATCTCTTAAATCTCTTTGAATCTATAGTTCCCCCCTCTCTTTTTAATTTTTCTTACACTTTATACCTAGGGGGAAAAAACACATTGTTTGCAATTTTTAAGACTCATTTTGAAATGGTGAGGAACTTCCTTGTCAGCTTGTGTCAGGTCAGGGTAACTTCTCTGCTGATCACCCGGTGAAGCAATACCCAGCTCTCTCCTTAACTTTCAGGCCCCGAGCTTTCTCCTGGGCTGTAGCAGGAAACAAAACGAAAAATGTGATAAATCATTTACACCATAAATTCAGTCAGTAGTTCCTCGTCCCTTCCAGAGAAGGCATTTTGAAATAGTTTGGTAGAGAAAGGAACTCTGAGACTCAAACACTGACATTGAAAACGTCACTGTAGGGACTTCCTGGTGGTCCAGTGGTTAGGACTCCGTGCTTCCACTGCCGAGGGCCTGGGTTCAATCCCTCGTTGGGGAACTAAGATCCCACAAGCTGCTCAGCGTAAATAAATAAATAAATAAATAAATAAATAAATAAAGGACTCTTAAAAAAAAAAAAGAAAAAGAGAAGGTCACTGTAATGCATGGAGCGGTCACCCCTCAAAAAAAAGATATGTCCACATCCTAACCCCCCAAAACTGTGAATATGACCTTATTTGGAAAAAGAGTCTTTGCAGTATTTAAGTTAGTGATCCTGAGATCATTCTGGATTATCTGGGCCCTAAATCCAATGACAAGTGTCCATAGAAGAGGTACAAGGAGGAGAAGGCTATGTGACCATGGAGACAGACTGGAGTGATGTGGCCACAAGCCGAGGACCACCAACAGTGCCCAGAAGCTGGAAGAGGCGAGGCACAAACTCTTCCCTAGAGCTTCTGGAGGGAGCCCAGCGCTACGGACACCTTCATTTCAGAGTTCTAGTTTCCAGAACTGGGAGAGAATACATTTCTGTTGTTTTAAGCCACCAAGCTTGTGGTAATTTGTTCTAGCAGCCTCAGGAAGATAACACGGTCACATACCGGGTCTCTGATTGGGAAAGGCGTTTTGGAGAAGCAGAGGCCCTGGATTTCTACCTATGACATAATAAGAAATATATATGTTGGTCTCTGCCCCCGGTTCCCGACACAGAACTCCTAAATCCCTTGGAATTTCCGGGGTGATAGGATTGCCTCGTGTTCTAATGAGGTGACTTTTTTTTTTTTTTGCCATGCCTCGAAGCACGTGGGATCCTAGTTCCCCGACCAGGGATCGAACCCAAGCCCCCTGCAGTGGAAGTTCAGAGTCCTAACCACTGGACTGTCAGGGAAGTCCCATCTAATGAGGTGACTCTTAATGGACTGTTGGATGGGGGCTGGTTACCAGAAAGACTGAGCCATGATTAGAGGCTTGGAATTTTAGCCCTACCCCCCATTCTCCAGAGAAAGGAGAGGGGCTGGAAATGGAGTTAATGAGCGACCGTGCTTACATGATGAAGCCGCCACAAAAATCCCAATTCTATGAGGTTTGGGGAGCTTCTGGGTTGGTGAACACATTCATGAACCAGGAGGTCCCCAACTTCATGGGGACAGAAGCTCCTGCACGCAAAACCCTTCCAGGCCTCACCCTACATACCTTTCATCTGGCTGTTCTTCTGTCTCTTTATCACATCCTTCATTATATAATAAACTGGTAAACATAACGGTTTCCCTGAGTTCTGTGAGCTGTTCTAGCATATGCTCGAATCTGAGGAGGGGTGTCACGGGAACCTCGAATTGCAGCCATGTCGGACATAAGTTGTAGGTATCTAGGGGACCCACAACTTGCAATTAGCATCCAAAGTGGGGGGCAGTCTCATGGGACCGAACCTTTAACCCGTGAGGTCTGGGCTAACTCTGGTTAGTGCCAGAATTGAATCAAACTGTAGGACACCCAGGTGGTGTCACAGAGAATCGTGTGGCGTGGGGAAAAAGAAAAATCCCACACTCCTGACGTCGGAAGTGTTACGAGTGTGGTCGAGGTGCAGGAGTGCAAGAGACACACCAGGAGGAGTGGGCGTCCCTAACACACCGCCACACACACACTCCCCCCTCTTGCCACCTGCCGGGCGGTCCCGCAGGGAATGTCCACTGCCTGCCCCTGTCACGTGCAAAGTGCCATGTTATCTCACAAAGCATCGGGGGAGGTGGCCCGGCGGGGTCCAAGAGCTCCAAGCTCACACCAGATCAGCCTGGCAGGTGTGGTCGCAAGTCCTTTCCACCTGCCCTTCCTGTGTCTCCTCAGAGCCGGGAGAATAAGTAAAATACAGAGAGGTCTGTCGGGAGTCATTCGTCCACTAGTTCATTCGTTTACTCAAGACATACTTCCTGTGTGTCCCTCTGGCGCCAGGCTACAGTCTGGGCTGGCAGAGCTGAATCAGACCCAGCACTAGGCTTCGTGGAGACAAGGGGCGGGGGGGAGACACACAGGTAAACTGTCACAATCCTGCGCGGTCAGTGTGTGAGTGGCAGATATGGGCAGAGAAGAGGGTTTAACCCAGACTAGAGAGGGAGAAGCACAGGAGGCTTGGGGGCTGGAGGAAGAGGTATCCCCTGGGCTCCCTGTATGGTAGCCACAAACCACATGTGGCTCTTAGAATTTAAACTAATGAAAATGAAATAATATTGAAAATTCAGTGCCCACTAGCCCCAATTTCAAGTGCTCAAGAGCTACAGGTATATTACAGAACGTTTCCGTCATTGTGTTTAGAAAATTCTAGTGGAAGTTGCTGAAGCCAACAAAAGAGGAGTTCTCCAGCACTAGGAGGGAAGGGAAATGGGTTCCCAGCGGTCCCTATAAGACAGCCTTCGGACACTAAACACTGCTATGCCTCCTGTTGGATGTTGAGGCCAGTTCCTTGAATTCCCTGCTAAGGAAAACAGGGAAGCATGGGAGCATTCAGCTGGGTTGGTGGGTGACGGGTGACATCATCAGGTTTGAGTTTTGGGAGACGGGTTGGAGGAGGAGCGCAACAGGAGGACCAATCAGGAGGTGGTTGTTTCCTCTAGAAACTCGGACCAGCCAAAGCGGCAGCAGTGTGGGGACCTCCCTGGGGGTCCAGCGGGCAAGCCTCCGGGCTCCCAGTGCAGGGGGCCCGGGTTCGACCCCTGGTCGGGGAACGAGATCCCACATGCGTGCCGCAACTAAGAGTCCACAGGCTGCAACAGCCTAAATAAATAAATAAATATTTGAAAAAGTGGTAGTAGTGTGGGTGGAGAGAGATTTAGGGCGTATGATCTGTAGATGGGGATGCGGCTAGCAAGGAAGAGGGAACCAAGCTATGGCTTGAGCTACCTGATGGATGGTGCTAACAGTTCCCTTTGTCTGATGTGAACTTTATTTTAAAAGTGTTGGTACTCAAGGGCTTCAGTTATCTGGGACACCATGCTCCTTGATAACATTGCCCCTATGGCTCACCATGGAACACACTAGAAAGAGAAGTCATGGGCTCTGACCCTGCAGAATTCCCAGGTGACAGCAGTGGGCAGTACTGTGGCTCCAGGGTAGGCAGGAGAAGCGGAGGGGGACATCTATCAAAAGCCTGTTGCTTTTTCGTCTCCTGCCTCCGATCCTTTACAACATCACTCACTCAAAAATGGTTCCTCCAGGGCTTCCCTGGTGGCGCGGTGGTTAAGAATCCGCCTGCTAATGCAGGGGACACAGGTTCGAGCCCTGGTCCGGGAAGATCCCACATGCCGCGGAGCAACTAAGCCCGTGCGCCACAACTACTGAGCCTGCGTGACACAACTACCGAAGCTCACGCGCCTCAAGCCTGCGCTCCGCAACAAGAGAAGCCACCGCAATGAGAAGCCCGCGCACCACAACGAAGAGTAGCCCCCACTCAACGCAACTAGAGAAAGCCCGCGCGCAACAACAAAGAGCCAATGCAGCCAAAAATAAATAAATAAATAAAATAAGTTAAAAAAAAAAAAAGCTTCCTCCATAAGAACCTGCTGTATAAAAAGAAAAAAAAAAAAGTTCCCCCTGCCACTGAATTCAAGGTCCTCTGCCAAACAACCCCACTCAACGTGACCTGTTTTATTCCTTATGATTCTGCAACATAGACTCCAAATTCCAGACTCCCCGAATGTTCCTCAGATGCCCCCTCCACCTTACTTTTTCCAGGATCCTCATTTTCCGGAATGTCTGTTCCTTCTGTTTCTGCCCCTAGAAATTTTAACAACTCTCCCTCATCCCCCCACTCACAAAACTCCAATAAACCAGCCGTATTTTTTTCGAACACATATTAAAGTCATGGCTATAAAGTCAAAGTCCATATGGATATTACTCTCCATTATCTAAAGTCATCTCACGTATCATCTGTGGCATGTCTACCACATTGTGGAAAATATTGCCTTAAACCACTTATTCAATTTGCTTTTCCTTTATTGTTATTTATGCACTTGTCTTATTTCTCCTAGTAAACACTCAGCTCCAGACAGCAGATAACATCTTGCTCATTTGGCAGATCCTGAAGCATGTAGATAAGGTGCCTCAGAGGTTCACTGAGTAAACATTTTTTTAATCAAGAAAGCCTCTATTTTATTATTTATTTATTTATGGCCGTGCTACATGGCATGTGGGATATCGGTTCCCCAACCAGGGATCGAACCCGCGCACCCTGCAGTGGAAGCGTGGGGTCTTTACCGCTGGGCTGCCAGGGAAGTCCCAAGCCTCTATTTTATATCAGGCATTGTAATTGGTAGCTAGAAGTAAAAATAAGAACAGTAATGAAATTTGGCTTAAAGAAAATTTAAGACTTTTTTTTTAGAGCAGTTTTAAGTTCACAGCAAAATTGAGGGGAAGACACACAGATTTCCCACAAACCCTCCATCCCCACACATTCACAGCCTCCCCTATTATCAGCAGTAGACTTTCAGATAAAGAGAAACCTATCTTTTCTTCCTTAATCCCCTGCTAACTCTAGCGGGAGGAAGAGAGAGGGAGCGGAAGGTGATTGACAAAACAGAAAGGATGTGGAAAAAAAAAGGCAAGTATTAGTCATTCGGGAAAAGGGAAACACTTGTGTTAGTGTTTACAAGAATCTCGATGGTGTCTGCTAACCCAGAAGGAAGAATCTTTTCCATGTGTTGAAAAATCCAGCCTGACCATATTGAGGCAGGACTCAGGATCACCCACCCAGCCTCATTTTGCGGCATTCCAGCCTATGGTAGTTTCCCCCCCATCACTTAGCATCTTCTTATACAATCACAAAGGTCCACAGAGTGAAAGTGGCGGATATGTGCTCTCAGTAAAAGTAGGAGTTAATCATCAGATCCTTCTTCTAGGCCCTTACTGTCAAGAACATGGACTTTATCTCCAAGGACCTCTTGGATTGGTGAGGGAGCTAAATGTAGCTGTTTGGTGGACACGTTTATTTGTTAGAAGTTCAGAGACTCACAGGTAGGGTGTGAGGAGGAAAGTGACAGGAGAATGACACTGGAAAATTAGTTTGGGAACCATCTGTGAAGGGCCTTGTAGACCAACCCAAGGAACTTGACCTTTAACCTGGAGCAGAGGTGACAAACTTAAAATCCCACAGAGAGCAGGCATGTCAGGTAACAGGGAGGGGTGAGGGCTGTGGCAAACGGGGAATCTCGCCTTGTCTCAAGGGTGCAGCTACTCTCAGCTTCAGCAGACGCTTACCAGACAGGAATGGTTGGCCCAGTGTGACCAGATCTTCCAGTTTCCAAGAGAGGCTGGAAATCCAGGTGTGTTTTTGTTTTGTTTAATTAAAAAGTATATTTTTTTATTTTTCAGCCATGCTGTGTGGCACATGAGATCTTAGTTTCCTGACCAGGGATCGAACCCAGGCCCCTTGCAGTGGAACCGTGGAGTCTTAACCCCTGGACCACCAGGGAAGTCCCTGGAAATCCAGGTTTTGATATGACAGTCCTAGGTTTTTAAAACATATGGGCCAAGTCAAGCTGGTTCTCAAACCAGATACGGCTCACAGGTCACACAGCTATCACATTGGCAGACTGAAGGGTTTTAAGGGGAAAAAAATATACATGATCGTATCTGTGCTTTAGAAAAAAATCACACTGTGGAGTGGGAGAGGAATTACAGAAAATAGACTAGAGGCAAGGAGACTCAACTGTTTCAGCAGGAGGGAGGTGGCAATGATCCGTGCTAGGGTGGGGACAGAGGGGAAGGTTGTTGGATGATTTGGAGTCCAGGATTCAGGGGGAAGAATTTAGCTTTCAACAGCATCTGGAAGAAGGCATATTCCTCCTCTCAGTGCACGCCCTCCCCTCACCCTTTCCTAAACTGAAAGCTGAAAGGACGGACAGATCATCTCTAAAGCCAAAGGACAGGGAAGTTTAGCAAAGACTCTGGTCTTGGGAGCAGACTAATTTTACTAATGATCGTTTTTGAGATAAACTCCTTGACCAACCGCCCCAACTCTCATTCTCCCCCACCAATGGGCTCAGCACGTAATTAAAATTTAAAACTTACAGGGACTTCCCTGGCCGTCCAGTGGTTAAGGCTCAGCGCTTCCAATGCAGGGGGCACGGGTTTGATCCCTGGCTGGGGAGCTGAGATCCCACATGCCGTGCAGCCAAAAAAGAAAACAAACAAAAAAACCATACAGATCATGGCACTCTGCTCTTTTGAGCGGCGGAATTTGGGAAACTCGGAGCCAAATCCTCTTTTGCTAACAGCAGAGGGGAGGACCTGGCTCCCGGAGAGGCTGTTTCATGAATACGGACGTGAGAGGTGGCTTCAGATCCATTGCATGGTCTTGGTGGTGGTACAACTGGTCACTCGGCTCCGAGGAAGAATGCTAAGGGCAGGGGGTGCAAATGGGGGAGAGGAATGGCGACTCACTGCAGAGAATTTTTCTAACAGCCAACAAGTGCTCTATTAAGTATTTTTTTCCTCCGCAGATCCTTCTGATTTTGAAGTGCTGTGTTTTTGGGTCTGGCATAGGAAGTGGCCCTTAGCAGTTGCAGAGCTAAACCTCCCCTCCCTGGCACGGCCTGGGAGCGCCCCACAGGATGAGGGAGAGGACAGCAGTCAGGCAAAGGTTAGGGAGGAAAGCGCAGGCAGAGTCCCAGAAGGGCTCCAGGAAATGTTTGTATTTCTCCACCGGGAGGGAGGACAAATAAGCTTTTTTTTCCGTTCCTTCTGGGCAGCTTTGCTTATTCTCCAGCTAAGAGAGAGGCTGAAAATAAAAATCATTCTGGGACAGGACTCAGCCACTCCTCTCCAGCACGAATCTCCTCGGACCCGCCAGCTGCCTCCCAGAGAAGACAACTGCGTGAAATTACCTGCGTTGCAAAGCCCTGGGGTGCTACATGCTTCGGCTCTCAGGGAGACAGGCAGCTTGTGACCCAGGCTCCAGAGACAGGACCCCCCCGCCCCGCACCTCGAGTCTCCCATTTCCTGGCCGAAGTTTCCGTTCTCCGCAGAGTGGCTGCATCCACGCACACGTGTGGTACCTGTGTCCCAGGGCGAAGCAGTTGGAAACGCAGCAGCTGGAGCGTTCAGGTAAGCGTCTGTGTTTTGCGCGGAACCCCACAGCCCGACACACAGAACGCTGGTCCTCCGTCCACCATGGAAAACGGGTCGTGCTGCCTCATCCAGGGGGACACCATCTCCCAGGTGATGCCACCGCTGCTGATCCTGGCCTTCGTGCTGGGCGCCCTGGGCAACGGCATCGCCCTGTGTGGTTTCTGCTTTCACATGAAGACCTGGAAGCCGAGTACTATTTACCTCTTCAACTTGGCTGTGGCCGACTTCCTTCTCATGATCTGCCTGCCCTTCCGGACAGACTACTACCGCAGACACAGGCAGTGGGCCTTTGAGGACATCCCCTGTCGGGTGGCACTCTTCATGCTGGCCACGAACAGGGCGGGGAGCGTCGTCTTCCTCACGGTGGTGGCCGTGGACAGGTATTTTAAAGTGGTCCACCCCCACCACGTGGTGAATGCCGTCTCCAGCCGGACTGCAGTTGGCATTGTCTGCGCCCTTTGGGCCGTGGTCATCCTGGGGACCCTGTACCTTTTGATGGAGAGCCATCTGTGTGTGCAAGAGAAGACCATAACTTGTGAGAGCTTCATCATGGAGTCGGCCAACGGCTGGCACGACGTCATGTTCCAGCTGGAATTCTTCCTGCCCCTCAGCATCATCTTGTTCTGCTCCTTCAAGATCATCTGGAGTCTGAAGCGGAGGCAGCACCTGGCCAGGCAGACTCGGATGAAGAAGGCTACCCGCTTCATCATGGTGGTGGCGGCCGTGTTCATCACCTGCTACCTGCCCAGCGTGTCGGCCAGGCTATACTTCCTCTGGACAGTGCCTACCAGCGCCTGCAATCCCTTTGTCCACGTAGCCCTCCATGTCACCCTAAGCTTCACCTACGTGAACAGCATGCTGGACCCCCTGGTGTATTATTTTTCAAGTCCCTCGTTCCCCAAATTCTACTCCAAGCTCAAAATCCACAGTTTGAGACCTAAGCGTCCAGGACACTCCAAGAGGCCAGAAGAGATGTCCATTTCAAACCTTTGTCACAAGAGTTGCATCAGTGTGGCAAATAGCTTCCAAAGCCAATCCGATGTGCAGTGAGATCTCCAAATGTGATGGATGGCACCGGAACAGACGGATGGACAAAATCAAGGGAGACCCACGCGCGACTTAGAAAGAATTCATGCTGAGGGGTGGAGAGCTTTGAAAATGCCATTCTTTCTTAGCTGTATCCTCCTTACTCTGTTAGATACGAAATTCAGATCACTATGTCTTTTTGGAAGGTTCCAGTTGAGAAGTGAGTCGGTTGCATTTATATGATTTGATTCCAGTGACAGGGGCGTGTGTGTGTGTGTGTGTGTGTGTGTGTGTGTGTGTGTGTGTGTGTGTTGGGTAGTGGGTTGGGAAGAGCTTGGCTCCTGTGTATTTTTAAATGGCTGAGTTAATAGGTACTAATGTTTAAATCCATCATGTTCTCTCTCTGGGGGAGTTAGTGAATTTAATAACCTATCCTCTGACCTTAAATTCTTACTTGTCTTGGGAAATAGAAACTAGTGTAAATCAATATTTTTATTTCAGGCAGAGTGAAGCTCTTTAGACTGGGAAGTCTCGACCCCGATGATTTTCATCTTCCTGGGGCCCCTCTGTACTTTTCTGACTTCTCAGGAACCCAAGAAAAATGACAGCCAAACAATCTGCTCCCACCTTCTTGGAGCTCCAAGTTTATCTGCAAGTCTTTGCATTTCAAAGAAAGTACTGGAGGATATGTTTACCTGCCCTGAATTTTCCAGTGGGAGCTGAGTGCTTGAAAAAATCCCGTTAGCCTTTGGGAAGTGCTGAGTCTGGCGTAATTGCTCTGGCTGCTTGTTATGTGACTATGAGTTTGAATTATTCAATCACTCATTTTCTACGTATTTCCTGAATTAATATTCTGTGCCAGGTACTGTGTTAATGTCCCTTTTACCTGGACGGTCCTTAGTCAACTTGTGTGTGGCGGGGTGGGAGGTGTGTGTGTAGCAAGCAGACAGAAGTTAATGAAGTTCACCCTTTCATTGACTATAGTTTCTAGACCTGTTCTCTGCAAACACCAGTGTTTTCCTCTTATTGTAGGATTCCATACGAACATGAAAGGGAGGAGAGGGTAGTACCCCTTACACACATGAATTTCCCAAATATGTCCATAGGACCCTCAAAACTGGATGATTGTATGAATGACATGCTGCCCCTGCCCTGGATTAGGGGAAAGATTCCAAGCCAACCTTAGCTCCGTTCTCAAGCCACAAAATGGTGAAAGTGTTCGCGGCTCCTTTATTTACACTTTCTCAAATTCCCGGGGGACTGCCTGCAGTTAAGGCCCTTACCAGCTTTTCATTCTTTAGCCTTGAAGCATCCCGCTAGGCTGCTCCTATTAATTCCTTTTTCAGGGGCACTGCACAGCCCAGGGATGGGCTGTACAAAGCTCAAATCACAGCTCAATTGCTTACGATGTGTGATCTAGGGACAGATTTTTTTTTCCTTTGGCCGCACCGCGGCATGCGGAATCTTCGTTCTCTGACCAGAGATCAAACCTGTGCCCCCTGCAGTGGAAGCTCCGAGACCTAACCACTGGACCACTAGGGAATTCCCTGGGGGAAGATTTTACCTGACCACGTTTAGTTTCAATTTCCTCATCTGTCAAATAGGGGTAACAATAACGTTGACATCAGAAGGACATTGGGTGGATTCATTGAATGTAGGATCCTGAAGCACAGGGACTTTGTTTACTACTATGTACCCAGAGCCTAGAGGCATGCCTGCACATAGTAGGTGCTCAGTAAATATTTGAATGAATGAATAAGTGCATGTAAAACGTTAAGCGCAGTGTCTGGCAGTAAGTGCATGATATTATGATGTATTATGTTAACACACACTACATATAAAGAAACTGAGGCACAGAGGCAATTTCCCCCGGGGCTCAGAGCCCGTAAGTAGCTGCTCTGTTGTGACTGCTTGAGTTCCCTGGCTCTCTAGCTTCCAGGGGAGAAGTGAAAGCAAGGATTCTTGTTAGCATCCAAGAACCATGTATCCTCTTGATAGAAATCTGTGAAAACCCCACACTTCTGCTTTAAATTCTATTCTTAGCTCATTCTTTCCTGCGCTGTCCCCTTGTTGCTTCATCTTAATAAAAACGGATTCCAAAAGAAAGTCCGCGTCCTGTGTGTGATCCTATGTTAAAAGATTCATGAGAGGGCTTCCCTGGTGGCGCAGTGGTTGAGAGTCCGCTTGCCGATGCAGGGGACACAGGTTCGTGTCGCGGTCTGGGAAGATCCCACATGCCGCGGAGCTTTGTGTTCCCTAGGAAGGCCTGCAAAGAACAAAATACTATTTATTTCAGGTTTTCCCACTAAAATATAATAAAAAAGACAACTGCAAGTCACACTCTATTATGAATCAGGAAATGGCTAACACAGAAGAAGCAATATAAATCTAAATCAGTCCCCTCCATCCCCAAAAAAGGGGTTTAAAAGTGAGTTCTTAAAACCATTGCTTTTAAACCTTGAGATTGTTTGCCTACTTTCTATGGAGTCAGTAAATGAGATAGATGGAATACTAAAATATGTAATAGAAACCCAGTATTTAAAAACTAAAAACAAACAGAACAAAAAACACTAACACAAAAGATTTAGGAAAAAAAGAAAAAACAAAGTGATAAAAATTTAGGGATTGAGAGAGCAGAAACGGGGGGGGGGGGAAAGTTAAACAGAGGAGAAGAATAAGAATTTTCTTAAACTGCTTTCTAGTACTAGCCCTGTATCAATTTAAAAGCCATGCAGGGAATTCCCTGGTGGTGCAGTGGTTGAGAGTCCGCCTGCCAATGCAGGGGACAACGGGTTCATGCCCTGGTCCGGGAAGATCCCACATGCCATGGAGTGGCTGGGCCCGTGAGCCATGGCGGGAGAGGCCACAACAGTGAGAGGCCCGCGTACCGGAAAAAAAAAAAAAAAAGATTCATGAGGGGCTAAAGACTGCAGACGTAGAGAATGGACTTGAGGACATGGGGAGGGGGAAGGGTAAGCTGGGAAGAAGTGAGAGAGTGGCATGGACTTACATACACTACCAAATGTAAAATAGATAGCTAGTGGGAAGCAGCCACATAGCACAGGGAGATTCTGAAGAGTCATATAGCTTTGTTGACAAAGCTTTGTTTAAACTGCCTGGAATAGGAAAATGTCATCGATTTAAAAGAAATATTGTGTCCTCTGACTCAGGGTCTTTCAGGAAAGTCACATAAAAGCGAGAAGGGATAGTAGGCCATTATGGTTCAGGAACTGTATGGAAAATATAAGAGGTACCTTTTATTGGTGCTGACAACATAAAAATTTAGGTTCTGGTCTATTCTCAGAATGGGTTTCCTTACCCTTTCTGACCACTGACATGGTTAAGATGGTGTCTGAGGTCACCAGTGTGCAGGGGCTGCTTGGATGGGATTGGAACTCTGGGCACAAGGGGTTGAGCCATTTATTAAAGGTTCCCTAGCAAGGTGGGGAAGTGGCCACACGGCAACGCACAGTCTCAGCTTGCTGCTTCCTGGGCCTTCAAATCCACAGAGGTTTCCAATATTACTCAAGACTCCATCATCCCGGTGAGTGCATAAATGGCTTCAGGATCAGCTACATATTGAAAATTTCCAGTTCAAAGTGAAAATGCAAGGTCCCTCATTCAAAAAGAATTAAGAATTTCAAGATGGTGACAGCAGGGCGTTAGACTAAACACAGGACCCTTCTGAACTCATCCATGAAGCTGGGGCCATACATTTTATGTATAGAGAGGTCGAGATGGAGCAGATTAAATAGATGGGCTGACATATGGGCTTAATCTATACTCAGCTTCCAGTGATGATACAGTTGCAGTGAGAAGGGGGTCAATATTTTCTTCCTTGTAAAGATTCATTCATTCATTCATTCCCTCTTTCAAGGAACATTTATTAGGCACCAGCTCTGTACCAGGCACAGTAAAAACACAAAAAACATAGCCCCTCACCCCATGGGTTCCATTGTAGAAACCAAGGTAAATGTAAATTTACCATTCAGGGCAACTGCAGTGAAAGTGGTAAACTTAGGGTTCTACAGGAGAACCTAGGGGCCCTTAATCCTGGCTTAGGGGGTGAGGGAAGGCTTCTCAGAGGAAGTGACTGTGAACTTAGCCCTGAAGGATGAAGAAGAGGTAAACAGATTGAAACCTAACAGGACCCTATAGGGCTCCCAGGTGTGGAGGCCTTTTTGTCCCCCATTTCTTGTAGGCAAAACTCTAGCCTCCATGATCTTCCCTGAGTTCCAAAGGGCAGATTAGAACAGTTGCTAATCAAGGGGGGAGGAGGCAGGAAACCACTTGAGGTGAGATTAAAGGGACTAGAAAAGCTCATCAAGATTAGGAGACCAAGGACTTCCCTGGTGGCACAGTGGTTAAGAATCCTGCTGCCAGTGCAGGGGACACGGGTTAGAGCCCTGGTCTGGGAAGATCCCACATGCCACGGAGCAGCTAAGCCCGTGCGCCACAACTACTGAGCCTGCGCTCTAGAGCCCGCGAGCCACAACTATTGAGCCTGAGTGCCACAACTACTGAAGCCCACGCACCTAGAGCCCGTGCTCTGCAACAAGAGAAGCCACCCAATGAGAAGCCAGCGAACCGCAACTTAGAGTAGCCCCCGCTCGCCGCAATAGAGAAAAGCCCGCGTGCAGCAATGAAGACCCAAGACAGCCAAAAATAAAAATACATAAATTAATTAAAAAAAAAAAAAGATTAGGAGACCAACCAGCTGAGATCCCACGCGCACACCCTAATCTTGTCAGCAACCCCACTCTTTTGAAACTTTGCAGAAGAAAGAAGAATGCAGGACTGTTACTGTCTTGATCCTTATCACATACCCGTGACCATAAGCCCCTACTATAAGACCCCTCCCTATTCTGCAGGGAGGGGGGCACAGTTCTTGAGGCACTAGCCTACTGTGTTCCCTCTTTGCCTGGCAAAGAAATAAAGCCACTCTTTCTTTCTCCTCCATAACTCTGTCTCTGTTTCTGTTCGGCATCGGTGCACAGAGAGTCAAGATTTTGGCATCTAGATGACTCAGCGGGGAAAGGTGTTCCACTTAGAGCGGAGAGAGATGAGAACGCAGATCGTTTGGGAACTGCAGGAAGATCAATGGGACAGGAAAGAAAAGTCCAGGCTGGGCTACAACAACCTGGTGAGAGGTGAAGCCCTGAGATCCACCCGGTGAGAAGGGTCTGCTCACAATCTTTCCTGATAGAAGATTTGTGAATAGCCTTGCAGACCCCTTTCTTTTCAAACAGGAATTACATTTATTTAATCACAGAGGCATACATGTTTTTGTTCAAAACTCAAGGAACACACAAATATGTAAAGTAAGAAGTACGTCTTCCTTTCATTCCTCTTAATCTCATTTTCTAGAGGTGATGACTTTTTTTTTTTTTTTTTGGCCATGCCCAGGCGGCATGCAGGGATGTTTGTTCCCAGACCAGGGATTGAACGCCCGCCCCCTGCAGTGGAAGTGCGGAGTCTTAACCACTGGGCCGCCAGGGAAGTCCCGAGGTGATAACTTTTAACATTTGGGCTATATACACTCTTGCACAAAACTAATGAATCTTTAGTTTTGCTAAAGCAAGATAGATAGATAGATAGATAGGTAGATAGATAGAAAGGTAGATAGATAGATAATTTTGCAAGGTACTCTTAATCAGGAATATCTTCCTATATCAGAACAGAGATCAAGCTCCTTGTTTTTAATTATATTTCATTGTATAAATGGACCACATGTAGTTTATTTAACCAATGGCCTTTTAATAGAGATTTAAGTTATTTCCAATTTTCCTCTATTGCTGCCATCCTATGGTGAACATTCTGAATGATATATCTTTGGGTAAATGTGCCAGAGGTTTTAGAAGATAGATTCTTAGACAAGGAATTGTTGAGTCAAAGGACAGGCATATTGAGTGAGGTAGTGTGCACAGTGGCTGAGAGAATAGCCCCTGGAGCCACACTGTGTGGCTTTTGTCACCCAACAAAAAGACTGAACCAACTTAGACTCCCACCGACAGTGTATGAGAAAGACTTCTTCCATGCCTTTGCCAGCAGGCCCTTGTTTGGTTGCTTTGTTTAATAAGCATTTTTCTCCTTTTTCAAAAACGAAACAAAAACAAAAACCTTTACTCCTTTAAAGTGGTGAAGTCCAATTTATCATTTTTTTTGCTTGTTTGTGTGTTTGGTGTTGTACTTAGGAAGGCTTTGCCTAAGCCAAAGCCATGACGACTTACTCTTAGGTTTTCTTCTAAGAGTTTTATGTCTTACATTTAGGCCTGTAATCCATTCTGAGTTCATTTTTGTGTACGGTTCAAGGAAAGGATCCAACTTCATTCTTTTGCCTATTCAGTCATCCAGCAGCATTTATTAAAAAGATGATTCTTTCTCCCCTGGATTTGTTTTAGCACCCTTGTTATAAAATCAGCTGACCATAAATGCAAGAGTTTATTTCTGGACTCTCAATCCTGCTCTGTTGATCTATATATCTGTCCTTATGCCAGAACCACACTGTCTTGATTACTGTAGTTTTGCAGTAAGTTTTTAAATTGGGAAATGTGAATTCTCCAACTTTGTTCTTCTTTTTCAAGATTATTTGGTTATTCTGGTTTGCCCTTAGGTTTTTTGCAATAAATTTAACACCACGTTTCAAAACCCTGAAATACCCTTCTCCTTTCTTTTAATGTCTCTGTTAGTCAGTATCACCAGCTTCCTCTGCCCCCTTACTTCCCAATTTCTCCTACTTCATCTTCTTCACTAGTGGTTCAAAGGTCTCTCATTTCCCAAATGTCCCAACTCAATGTCATTTACTACTTGCAGAGGCAAGTCTCCCCAGATACCACCAATGAACTGTGCCTCCTGAACCCACACCCTTATGTGGCCCTCCCCATGGAATATGGACTGGCGTGGTGACTCGCCTTAGCCAGTAGAATGTGGTGGAGGTGATGTTCTGGGATTTCCGAGCCTAGGCATTAAGAAGGTCTGCCTGTGTGCTTTCGGAAGTGTTGAGTAGCCTTGTAAGAAGTCCAGCGCGCTCAGTGGAAAGAATATGTGAAGAGGCTGTGTGCAGATGGCATATAGAGAGACACAGACCATATGAAGAGGGAGAGAAGCCCAGGCATCCCAAATGGCTTGCGTGAGCCTACCTGCCATCTAAGAGACCCCAAACAAGGACCAACCAGCTGAGCCCAGTCAACCCATAGAACCATGAGAGATAATACAATGGTGATTGTTTTAAGCCACTAAAATTAGTGGTGGTTTGTGACACAGCAATAGATAACTAAAACAGAGACCCCAGCTACGTTCAAAGACAAACAGTGAGAGTGCCGAATTCTAACCACTAGACCACCAGGGACGGATGGATAAACAAGGTCCTACTGTATAGCACAGGGAACTATATTCAATATCCTGTGATAAACCATAACGGAAAAGAACATGAAAAATAATATATGTATGTGTATAACTGAGTCACTTTGCTATACAGCAGAAATTAAACACAACATTGTAAATCAACTATACTTCAATTAAAAAAAAAAGGTAAACAGTGAATTAATGTCTCTGGGGTTTCTGATCTGTAAAATGGAGATGGTGATCATAATAGGACATCTCACAGGGTTTTTGTTTTTTGGTTTTTTTTTTGTGGTACGCGGGCCTCTCACTGTTGTGGCCTCTCCCGTTGCGGAGCACAGGCTCCGGACGCGCAGGCTCAGCGGCCACGGCTCACGGGCCCAGCCGCTCCGCGGCATGTGGGATCTTCCTGGACCGGGGCACGAACCCGCATCCCCTGCCTCGGCAGGCGGACTCTCAACCACTGCGCCACCAGGGAAGCCCCACAGGGTTTTTGAGAGGATTAAATGAGATCACGTAGGCACATCTCTTAGCCTCATGCCTGGTACAAAGCAAGCATTTGATAAAGGACAGCTATTATTTTTAATTTTAAAAAGTAGTTCCATCCCGTTCAGGGGCACATTCCAGTTGTAATAAGAGAACTAGGCATGGAGATTCGAGTTAATTGTGAAAGTCACAAATGTTAAGCGGAGTTTCCCCCAAACTCGGTAGAATCACTGCCTGAGCTGTTGAAATGATTCACTGGAACAAGTTTCTGTACAACTCATGCACTAGTAAGAAAAAAAATAAATACACAAAAGAAGGACAGGAGCAAGACAAAACATGCCCACAGCACAATTGGAAGACAGGAAATTCCACAGCAGGGCCAGAATCCAGGGAGGCTGGCATTGACATTCTGTCTGAGTAGTTGTGGACCTGGATTTAGAATCCTAGGGTGTGAGAATTGGAAAGAAGCTGGAAGATGGTCTCATCCCCCACTTTATACATGAGGAAGCTCAGGGGTTAAGAGGTTTCACGGCTAATGATGGAGCGAGAAAAAAGCATCCAGGGCCTCCAATTTCTCTCTGTTTTTCAAATGTAACAGTATCTATTGTTGTTCTTTCCTAATTTTATCCATGATATTGGGTGTTTTTTTTTGTTTGTTTTCATTTTTTAGGATTTTTTTGATGTGGACCATTTTTAAAGTCTTTATTGAATTTGTCATAATATTGGTTCTGTTTTATGTTTTGGTTTTTTGGCCGCGAGGCACGTGGAATCTTAGCTCCCCGACCAGGGATGGAACCCGCACCCCCTGCATTGGAAGGCGAAGTCTTAACCTCTGGACTGCCAGGGAAGTCCCCCATGACTTTTTTTCTCCTTTTTAAAAAGCAAATATCGGGCTTCTCTGGTGGCGCAGCGGTTAAGAATCCGCCTGCCAATGCAGGGGACATGGGTTCAAGCCCTGGTCCGGAAAGATCGCACATGCCGCGGAGCAATTAAGCCCGTATGCCACAACTACCGAGCCTGCGAGCCACAACTATCGAAGCCCATGCACCTAGAGCCTGTGCTCCGCAACAAGAGGAACCGCCGCAATAAGTCCACACACTGCAATGAAGAGTAGCCTTGCTCGCCACAACTAGAGAAAGCCCATGCCCAGCAACGAAGACCCAATGCAGTCAAAAAAAAAAAAAAAAAAGGAAATATTATGAAATTGTAAAACTTAGAAAGGGAGGATCCCTTGCAAATTCCAGCTCCCCAAAATAACTATGACGAATAGTCAGGTTTTCTGACTCTTAGTTAATAAAGGCACTTAGGGTTTACTTTAGGGTTACTTAGGGTTACTCTATGAATGTCATTGACAAGTCCACATGTATCCAAGAAGGGAGCAGGATATTCACAGGCAGCAAGGATGGGAAGCAAATACTAGTCATTTCACTAGAGTCTAACTTCAGCCACATAATGTGACCTCAATCCAGTACAGCCTTCTAGGAGGGGCAATAATATGAGGCAGTGTAGTGTAATGGTTAGGGATACAGGCCTTGAAGCCAGTGCCAGATTCAAATCTTCTTAGCTGCGTAGCCTTGAATAGATGACCGACCTCTCTGAGCACCCTCCTTTTGAAATTGGAATCAGTAACAGTTCCTACCTCATGGAATGCAGTCAGGGGAAAACAAGCTAATGTATTTCAGATAATGATGGGATGTCCCTGGCGGTCCAGTGGTTAAGACTCCGTGCGCTTCCACTGCAGGGGACACAGGTTCAATCCCTGGTGGGGGAACTAAGATCCTGCCTGCCCAGCAGCACGGCCAAATAAATAAATAAATAGAAATAAAGCGCTGAGCATGGCGTCTGGCACAAAGGAAGCTCCCCCTAACGGGGGCGCCAACACCATCTTCAACATCGTCTTCATCATCAAGTGCCACTGCTTCCTGTGTGAGTCTAACGTTAGATCATCCTGACTGCCGTTTCCTGGAAGGAGTCTACAAATCCCTATCGTGGAACCTGGGTGTGAAACTAAAGAAGCAGATGTCCCACTTCTCACTCAAAGTAGAAGCAACACAACTCAGAACCTCTTGCACGGCAAGAATTCATCAGACCAAAATATCACGGGGTGGAAATGTTCTGTAGTGTTACACCCAATTATACTGAAAAGCAAAGAGATGATGTGTGAAACGATGACCTGCTGCAAGGCAGAGGTCAAAGTCTTTTTACATTCTCTAAGTTTAATTTTCCAAAAATGGGGGCTTTTAAAATATCACGTGCATCATGGGGGAGGTTGTGTGCGTGTGGGGACAGCTGGCACACCGCTGGTATATATACGCTCTGTACTTTCCACTCAGTTTTGCTGGGAACCTAAAACTGCTCTAAAAAATAAACCTTATTAATTTTAGTAAGTCACGTGCTCAACAATAAATTACTTGCTTGAGCAAGAAGGCATCTCAAAATCTAACACAAACAAAGAAAAGAAACTAACTTATTGTAACATACCACTGGCAATCCAAACTGGGTTCAAGTTTGCAAGCATCTTATGAAATGGCATGATGCTGCTCTCACATAGCTTTTTTTTCCCCTTAGCTGGGGATTAATTGCAGGGTTCTGGTGTAGAAAAGCAACCCATGTTTTGCAAAGAAGATGGCATGGAAACGTCAAATGCAACACATCTGTCCTCATAAAATACTAGACAATTACTGTCCTCTCGGCCTTTCCAAAAAAAAAAAAAACCATACACATGCTACTGTTTCTTAAAACATAAGCCTGTTAATATTCCATGCTAATTCTTCACGTTTCTGTTGAGCACAGTAAATTCTTATTGCTGTTGTTGTTTTGTTTATTATGCAAGGCAACCAACCACATGACAGTGAATTAATTCTCCCATGTTAAGTATTCAGTATACAGGCACACAGCCTTCCACATTTCCGTCTGCTTGAATTACGTCATCAGAATTCACAGTGACAGTCTGCCTGCCCAAACGTATTCTTTACATTTAGAAAATTTTGTGGGTTCTTATATGCCCAAGGGATTTTTTTTGGTATTTGTTTATGCAAACAGCAGGTTGCATAAGAGCCTTGCTGGCTTTTTTTTTTTTTTTTTTTTTTTTTTAAAGCGATTTCGTAGTTTCCTGGTAACCATTCAGTCATCTATTTCAACACCCTGACATGACATAAAGGCGAGCGCAGAACCACAGGTTCGCCACTCAGACCCACACCTTGTTCCCTGAGTGTTCGCTAGGTGAGGCGCTCCCTAAGACCAGCGCGGTTCACTCATGAACCCGTCCCACCCGCAGAATCATTTTCTGGAAATAGGCAAGAAGAACTGCTGTGTGTTCCGGGATGATTTCATTGCCAAGGTGCTGCCGCCGGTGGTGGGGCTGGAGTTTGTGTTCGGGCTCCTGGGCAATGGCCTTGCCCTGTGGGTTTTCTGCTTCCACCTCAAGTCCTGGAAAGCCAGCCGGGTGTTTCTGTTCAACTTGGCCGTGGCTGACTTTCTCCTGATCATCTGCCTGCCTTTCCTGACCGACAACTACGTGAGGAAGTGGGACTGGAGGTTTGGGGAAGTCCCGTGCCGCCTGATGCTCTTCATGCTTGCCATGAACCGCCAGGGCAGCATCATCTTCCTCACGGTGGTGGCCGTGGACAGGTACTTCCGAGTGGTCCATCCCCATCACGCCCTGAACAAGATCTCCAATCGGACGGCGGCCCTCATCTCCTGCCTCCTGTGGGGCGTCACGATCGGCCTGACGATCCACCTCCTGTACAAAAAGATGCTGATCCAGAATCACAACTCGAATTTGTGCAGTAGTTTCAACATCTGCCACACCTTCCGCTGGCACGATGCCATGTTCCTCCTGGAGTTCTTCCTGCCCCTGGGCATCATCCTGTTCTGCTCGGCCAGAATCATCTGGAGCCTGCGGCAGCGAAACATGAACAAGCACGCCAAGATCAAGAGGGCCATCAACTTCATCATGGTGGTGGCTGTTGTCTTCACCGTCTGCTTCCTGCCCAGCGTGGCCGCACGCATACGCATCTTCTGGCTCCTGCACACCACTGGTACGGAGAACTGTGACACCTATCGCTCGGTTGACCTGGCTTTTTACATCACCCTCAGCTTCACCTACATGAACAGCATGCTGGACCCTTTGGTGTATTACTTCTCCAGCCCATCTTTCCCCAACTTCGTCTCCGCCTTGATCAACTGCTGCCTGCGGAGGAAGGTGCCGGATGAGTCCGAGAATAACCGCAGCACAAGTGTCGAGCTCACGGGGGATCCCAGTACTACCAAGAATGTTCCCGACACTTTAATGGCCAATCCCAGTGAGCCTCAGAGCCCCTCTTATCTGACTCCAGCCTCTCCTTAAAATAACCAAGCCAAGAAAGGAGATGATCATCAAGGACCAAGATGTCTGGAGAAGCAGTTGGGCTGGTACACAGAGTAACATCATGAGCCTCGGCCTGTGGTTTCCCAGAACTTCCAGATCCAGAGAATCCGATGTAGAGAATTGGTCTGGCGGCATGGGCTGCTTGGTGGCAGCGCGTCTCCGCCGGGATCTTGGGGGAGCGGAGGAAGAAGCTTCTAGGCGTCTGAAACTTCTGTTCACTCTTGGACACTGGCAGAACTGAAGATGGCAAAACTGTCCACATTTCTGCTGCTGGAGAGTTGGAGCCACAGAGACGCCCACTGGCACCTGTGACTCACTGGCCTCTGTCCTTCACCTGTCTGAGACTTGGATGGTTCTCAGCTCCTGGGGTGCGCCTGTTTGTGGGCTCCCACTGGGATAAGGAAAGCTAAGTGATTGGAGGGGAATTACTGCTCCTGGAGGGAGCCCAGGCATCACGAAACAAGCCAGGGGGGTCACCGGGTTTCCGTGGGACCAATTCATCTTTCAGCCGCTTTAGCAGAAATGGACCAGACAGAAACTCATGAGCTCTGGTTAATATCTGAGTTTCCAGTGCTGGTAAAGAGGGGATTTGCCCCAGGAGGGACTGAGCAAAACAGTGTTACTAAGGGAAGGGAAATGGCATTTATGTTACAACCTGCAAGGAATCGATTCCTCTCTTGTTTACACTAATTTGAAGGTTGAACTGTTAAGAAGACTTCAGGGAGAGTGCTGCTTGCCACCTCTGTTTTGCTTCTATCACTAAAAGGGAAATGCTGCCCAATGGTTGGGGTGGGGGGGGAGAAGCTTCCTCCTGGTTCATTTGCTTGTGTTTCTATATTTATAAGAAATCTCCCACTTCAATAAACTTTGATATGAGACACACAGTCTGGTGTTGCATGTGTCTGGCTGATGGTTCACAGACATGGACTTCTTACTTAAGCGGAGAATTTTATGGGTTGTTAACCCATTGCATTTTCAGCCAGGTTGCCCTGGTAGAAAAATACCACATACTGTAAAGTAAGAAAGGGATGTGGACTCTGAAATGCAACATGAGATAGTTACATAAAACTTACATATGCCTTCAAACAAAGGTGGGAGAGAGCTGGGAAAAGTAAACACAATTTAACTCAGAAGGGAAGGGTAGTACAGACAGGATTGCAAGAGCACTTTGTTTTATTTAGGGCTTGGTGAATGTTGCTATGAGTATTTGTGTATTAAAAAAGGAATCCAGCCAGACTGGGGGAGGAGAGAACTTCCTGTGGAATGGTTTCAGTTCCCAGTTCTGGAATGGAAAGGAGACGTACTGGTTTGAGTCTGTGATCCGTCCAAGTTTCTGTTACGCTTTCACTTCCACTCGTTAGCTCTTTAGCAAGATGAGGCTGGATTTTGCATTGCGACTCGGATGCCAATAAGAAATGCAGATACTCAGCCTCCCAGCCATGGCTGAATGGCAGTAAAGGAAGAAAGACGAACGGTCTTGAGGTTCTGAAGTGTTTTTTGATCAGTGTGCTTGTCTGTTTTTTCAATTAACTCCTAGAGACAGAAAGTTAAAAGCAGAGATCACCTTCCTAAAGAGGAAGAGATGAGCAGAGCTGAGCTCAGAGGAAAGTAGAGATTCCCCCAGCCCCAGATGCATGAGTCAGCAGGGCACCCAGTTGTGAAACTCTAACCTGTTCAGATCTAACAACCCACATCCGTCTTTTTGTTCATTCATCCCATCAGCTTTTATGTATTAAGCACCAGCTGTGTGCTGTCGTGTTCTGAGTGGTTGATGGAAATAGAGCCAGGAACAAGGTCGCCAGAACCCTCTTCTCATAGAACTCACATTCAAGGTGGGGAGGTGGACAGAAAAGAAGTAGACAAATAAATGGAAAGGGAGCTTGGGATGTCTGTGAGGACGCTGAAGCCAACAAAGAAGGGGGACAGGCTAAAAAGGGGGTGGGGCTGGTATGACTGGGAAGTGACCTGGAGCTGAGCAACGAATAACAAGACAGAGCAAACAGTGCGAAAATCTGGAGGAAGGGCATTCTAGGCAGAGGGGACGGTAAGTGCAAAGGCCCTGAGGTGTGTGAGTGTATTTGTCTCCGAGGGCTCCATAACAAAGTACCACAAATTTGGTGGCTTAAAAAAGCAAAAATTTAGGGCTTCCCTGGCAGCTCAGTGGTTAAGAATCCGCCTTCCAATGCAGGGGACACGGGTTCGAGCCCTCGTCCGGGAAGATCTCACATGCTGCGGAGCAGCTAAGCCTATGCGCCACAGCTACTGAGCCTGCACTCTAGAGCCCACGAGCCACAACTACTGAGCCCACGTGCCACAACTACTGAAGCCCGCGCGCCTAGAGCCTGTGCTCTTCAACAAGAGAAGCCACCGCAATGAGAAGCCCGCGAACTGCAACGAAGAGTAGCCCCCACTCGTTGCCAGTATAGAAAGCCCATGCACAGCAACGAAGACCCAATGCAGCCAAAAATAAATAAATAAGTAAGTAAGTAAATAAATAAATAATTTAAAAAGAAAAGAATGAAATAATGCCATTTGCAGCAACATGGATGGACCTAGACATTATCATATTAAGTGAAGTAAGTCAGACAAAGACAAATACTGTATGATATCATTTATATGTGGAATCTAAAATATGATACAAGTGAACTTATTTATGAAACAGGAACAGACACAGACATTGAAAACAAACATATAGTTACCGAAGGGGAGAGGGGGTGGGGGAGGGATAAATTAGGAGTTTGGGTTTAGCAGATACAAACTATATATAAAATAGATAAACAAGGTCCTACTGTATAGCGCAGGGAACTGTCAATATTCTATAATAAACCATAATGGAAAAGAATATGTATATATATGTATAACTGAATCACTTTGCTGTATATCTGAAATGAACACAACATTGTAATCAACTACTTCAATTTAAAAAAAAAGAGAGAGAGCAGTCTCCTAAATACTTCTGTTTCCCTGTCTAGGAGAATGCCAACATTAATTTTTTTTTTTTTTTTAAATAGTACAGTTACGTTTTATTTTACTTTATTTATTTATTTATTTACTTTTGGCTGCGTTGGGTCTTCGTTTCCTGCGCGAGGGC
>NC_041232.1:19004940-19014789 GCF_002837175.3 Physeter macrocephalus | reverse complement strand
GCGGCCTCTCTTGTTGCGGAGCACAGGCTCCAGACGCGCAGGCTCAGTAGTTGTGGCTCACGGGCTTAGTTGCTCCGCGGCACGTGGGATCTTCCCAGACCGGGGCTCGAACCCGTGTCCCCTGCGTTAGCAGGCGGATTCTCAACCACTGCGCCACCAGGGAAGCCCCAACATTAATTTTAAAAGGGAGCAAGCAATGACATTCTGGGCTAAACCAATGGTGTATTCTACTCGGTCTCAAACTGTGTGTGGTACAACGTGTGACTGTGTGTGTGTGTGTGTAACTGTATGTATGCATGTCTGTGTGTCTATATACATATTGGAAGGGGCAGTTATCATCATTTATACATCCCTTTTTCATTACTTCCTCTTTATTTTGGAGGGTACCAGTTCTTGGCGTCATGAGTTCCATGTGTTTACGCTCTGCAATGTAAAAAAGCAGGACTTCTTTTCAGCTGCCTCCAAACAAGTGCCCTGGGACTTCCCTGGCGGTCCAGTGGTTAAGACTCCTCGCTTCTACTGCAGAGGGTGTGGGTTCAGTCCCTGGTCCGGGAGCTAAGATCCCGCATGGTGTAGGTTAAAAAAAAAAAAAAAAAAAAAGGGGGATTACCCCTAAGTCCAGAACCATAAAATCAGGGGTACAAAATTGTCTTTGTTTCTGATTTGATGAACTCTCTTACCTTTCCAAGTTTATTAGCCTCTCTGCCCCAGGGCACCTTGCCTGACGCGAGGGGATTTAAACTGCACCTAGTATTCAGGGTCCTTTACATGCCTGTTGGTTTAATAGTCAAAATACTTCCTGATTATAGTCTGTCAATCTGCTGACCTTCCTGCTTACAACAAGCAGTTGGATTCACAGAGGGTCCATCAAGCCCAGCTCACCTCTCTCTTCCCGCACTTTGCTTCTACAATCAGAATTTAGCTGAGGGATTCGGTTAACCACAGTGCCTTGGTGAAGCCACTAGGTACTGGAAATTGACCAATTACCAACCAACGGAAATATGGATCATCGCCTGCTCCCCCATCTTTTGGATCAAATTGGCGACTTCTTCAAATCGGAAAGGAAATTTTGATGAAATTCTTCAATAGTTGAGGCTGGGTTGTTTGTGTTACTGGAAATTCCTCTTTTTTAATTTTTTTTCCTTTCTCATGGTAGGAAGAAGATGCCTTACTATAACTGTTTCACTCCAAATGCTTATGGATGAAGTAACTGAAACACTCTTAAATTAACTTAAGCAAAAAAATTAAAGCGAGAAGAAATATAGTGGTGTATCTCACAGAAACTAAGAGAGAATTCAACCAGGCGTGGGCAGACCCAGGACACCAGCTCACAGCTCTCCACCCGGCTCTTAACCATGAACATGATTCAACCCTCAATACCTGTGTCTCTCAGGTCAGATTCTCATAAGAAATAATCTGATTGGTCCCAAACCACATTTTATAAAAGGGTCATGAGGAAACAATCACATGGCTGCTGTGTAAAGGGGTTTTTCGGGGTTTTTTTTTCCAGTTTTCTGGAGATATAATTGACATACAGCACTGCAGAAGTTTAAGGTGTAAGCATCATGATTTGACTTACATACAACAAAACAGAAGTAGGCCCGCAGACTTAGAAAACAAACTTATGGTGACCAGAGGGGAAATGGGGTGTAGGGAGGAATAAATTAGGAGTTTGGGATTAACATATACACACTGCTATATATAAAATATACAACCGGGCTTCCCTGGTGGCGCAGTGGTTGAGAGTCCGCCTGCCGATGCAGGGAACACGGGTTCGTGCCCCGGTCCGGGAAGATCCCACATGCCGCGGAGCGCTTAAATTAACTTAAGCAAAAAAATTAAAGCGAGAAGAAATATAGTGGTGTATCTCACAGAAACTAAGAGAGAATTCAACCAGGCGTGGGCAGACCCAGGACACCAGCTCACAGCTCTCCACCCGGCTCTTAACCATGAACATGATCCAACCCTCAATACCTGTGTCTCTCAGGTCAGATTCTCATAAGAAATAATCTGATTGGTCCCAAACCACATTTTATAAAAGGGTCATGAGGAAACAATCACATGGCTGCTGTGTAAAGGGGTTTTTTTGTTTTGTTTTTTTTCCAGTTTTCTGGAGATATAATTGACATACAGCACGGCAGAAGTTTAAGGTGTAAGCATAATGATTTGACTTACATACAACGTGAAATAATGATCACGATAAGTTTAGTAAATATCTATCATCTCATATAGATACAAAATTAAAGAAACAGAAAAAAATTTTTCCTCTGATGAGAACTCTTAGGATTTACTTTCTTAACAACTTTCATCTATAACATACAGCAGAGTTAATTATATCTGTCATGTTATACATCACATCCCTAGGAATTATTTATCTTATAACTGGAAGTTTGTACCTTTGACTACCTTCATCCAATTCCCCCTCGCCTACCGCCTTCCTCTAGTAACCACTAAAGGGTATTTTAATTTTTAAATATTAATTAATTAATTAATTAATTAATTTTTGGCTGCATTGGGTCTTCATTGCCACACGCGGGCTTTTCTCTGGTTGCGGCAAGCGGGGGCTACTCTTCGTTGAGGCGCGCCGGCTTCTCATTGCTTCTCATTACTTCTCATTGCTTCTCATTACTATAACTGTTTAACTCCTTGGCTTCTCTTGTTGCAGAGCACGGGCTCCAGGCGCGTGGCCTTCAGTAGCTGTGGCACGTGGGCTCAGTAGTTGTGGCTCGCGGGCTCTAGAGCGCAGGCTCAGTAGCTGTGGCGCAAGGGCTTCGTTGCTCCGCGGCATGTGGGATCTTTCCAGACCAGGGCTGGGAAGCCCCTAAAGGGTATTTTTTTTTTTTTTTTTTTTTTGCGGTACACGGGCCTCTCACTGTTGTGGCCTCTCCCGTTGCAGAGCACAGGCTCCGGACGCGCAGGCTCAGTGGCCATGGCTCACGGGCCCAGCCGCTCCGCGGCATGTGGGATCTTCCCGGACCGGGGCGCGAACCCGGTTCCCCTGCCTCGGCAGACGGACTCTCAACCACTGCGCCACCAGGGAAGCCCCCTAAAGGGTATTTTTAAACTACTGTTTATGTGAACTCATGCTGACTGCCAGGCGTTCCTCAGATAACATTTCAGACCACCACCCACATCACTCGCTTAAAAACCATGTTTGCTCTTTCAGTAGACTTGATCTCAGTTCTCTTGCTTCCAAAATTTCTGCCACGTTACAAAACTCTGGAGAACAGACAGGTAATCAGCCAACCTTGAGGAAGAAATACAGTTCACAGTGCCCCAAACCCAAACAGATGTGGACCTCCAGATGTTGACTGCTAGAGCCCTTCCGAAGGCCTTCCCAGAGAATTAAAATCTTTGCTATTTTATATATTACTTAATAAACTCGAGTCCAAGACATACTTTTTGGCAGGCTTAGCTGTGGTGAGTACCTAGCCATGACATTCTGTTCACTGAATTCTGCGTCTGCTATGACAAAGGAAACATGGCTATTTTACAGCCCGGTGCTGGATTCTCTTGGGCCTCAAGTTTAAGAGTTGGTCACCCTCTGTCTGTTCGGGGAGAAGGGGTTTGCGTCCCATGGCCCTGTCTTATGAAAGGCAAGCACTTCTAGGCTCTTAGCAAATACTGATATACTGGGCACTGGCCAGTACAGAGAGGGACTTACGGGCACCAATAGGTATTGGGAACAGTACATGACGTTCCTGATGCAACTGAAAAGAAGAGAAAACTGCCTACTGATGTCATCAGCTTGAAAGACAGTGGGTTCCTTTTCAGTGCTTACAAAATATCCCTCCTCTGGAATACAGTGCTTCAGTAGGAAAATGGTATCGATTCATTTTTTATTTCAGTAAAACAACATGAGGCAAAGATAGACTCATAATTAGAGAGATGCTTCATTTATCATCATTTGATCGCTATCAGTTATTGTATGTAAGACTTCCTCCATGCCCTCTGCCAGACACTATGCCTAGTGTTTTCCATAGGTGATCTCGTTTCATCCTTTCAATAACTTCATAGGGTAAGTGCTATTCCATTTCACAGATAAGGGAACTGAGGTCCAGAGAGTCTGAATAATTTGCCAAAGGTCATATGACCTGTAAGTGATGAACCGAGGGAACAAATATAGGCAGTCCGACTCGAGTCTTTGCCTTTAAAGTTCTGAAACAACGCAAAGTGAGAGATGAGCAACGTGAACTGAAAAAAGTAGGGTGAATGCCTTGACCCATTAGGGGTCAATAAATGCAGAACTTTTCAGGCTGCCCAGCCATTAGGGATCTCCCAGGTCCAGGCTGAGCTCATGTACTTAAGCTGCCAGGCACGATGCTTGGCCCTGAGTGGATCAATAAGTGTTAGTTTCCCTTCTTCCAAAGCTCACTGGTGATTGAGCTCTTTCTTCCCTGTTGAATATTCTTCTTGTCTTTCTAATGAAGCTACCATCTCACAAGGAGGCAGGTAAAGGATGTTCAGTGCAGCAGTGTTTGTAATAGTGAAAACCAGGAAACAACCTAAGTGTCCATTAGGAGGGGAATAGATAAACAGCAATACAGGCACCCAGTGGAATACTATCAATACATAGCAGGGAAGAAAAAAATGAACCAGAGTTACCTGTATCAATAGAACTGAACCTTGAGCATAACGTCTAGAGCAAAAAGCAAGTTGCCAAAAGATACATGTAATATGATAACATTGTTTAAAATGTTTAAAATATGCTAAACAAAATAACATGGATTTTGGAAGCATCAATATGTAACAAAACAAAAATCATGGATGAGAAGGGTGCACAGCAGCTGCAAGATACAGATGACCTCTGTGGAGAAAGGAGGAACACTTGATTGAGGGGAGGCCTCAGGTGTCTCTGTAATGCTTTTACTTTATTTTAGAAGAAGGATCTGCAAATGTCCTTCAAAGGGGGAATGGTTAAACAGCCTGTGACACGTGCATGCCATGGACTACTACTTAGCAATGAAAAGAAATAGACTATTTGACACATGTAACAATTTGGGTGGATTTTAATGGCATTATGCTAAGTGAAAAAAAAAAAGACCAATCTTAAAAAGTTTCATACTGTATGATCCCATTTATGTAACATTCTTGAAATGACAAAATTATAAAGAAGACAAATAGGGAATTCCCTGGCAGTCCAGTGGTTAGGACACTACACTCTCACTGCCAAGGGCCCAGGTTCAATCCCTGGTCGGGGAACTAAGATCCCGCAAGCTGAACGGTGCAGCCAAAATAAAATAAAATAAAATAAAAATTAAGAAGATGAACAGATCAGTGGTTGCTAAGGGTTAAAGAGGAAGGAGGGGGTATTGTATAGTATGAGGGTCTTCCCTCATGGTGGCAGAACCATCTGTATCTTAAATGTGGTGGTGGTTATACAAATCTCCATATGTAATAAAATGTCATAGAATTCAAACAAAGACATACAAGAAGAAGAGGGGTTGTTAAGTCTGGGTGGTAGGAACACACATTGTGTTATTGGGTTTTGATCTTTGTGAGAAGGAGGTTGTATAAATACACACACGATCAGGTTACCTGACGGGACTATGGAGCAGATGCTACAATTCAGGTCCTCTCTCTCCATGTTCAGTTTATCCTCCACCTTCTTTTGCATCCCTCAAAATACCCACAGATGTCCTTTATGTTTTAAAGATTTTATGGCTGGCAACTTGGGAAACTGATAAAGGGTAGCCCAAAATTAGCTTGTTTATGAAACCATAAGGTTAAAAACTCTTACAAAATGAAATAAGGGACTTCCCTGGTGGTCCAGTGGGTAAGATTCCACACTCCCAATGCAGGGGGCCCGGGTTTGATCCCTGGTCGGGGGGACTAGATCCCGCATGCATGCCGCAACTAAGAGTCCACATGCAGCAACTAAGACTTGGCTCAGGGCTTCCCTGGTGGCACAGTGGTTAAGAATCTGCCTGCCAATGTAGGGAACACGAGTTCGAGCCCTGGTCCGGGAAGATCCCACATGCTGTGGAGCAACTAAGCCCGTGTGCCACAACTACTGAGACTGCACTCTAGGGCCTGCGAGCCACAACTACTGAGCCTGCATGCCCCAACTACTGAAGCCCATGCGCCTAGAGCCTGTGCTCCGCAACAAGAGAAGCCACCACGATGAGAAGCCCATGTACCACAACGAAGAGTAGCCCCTGTTTGCCACAACTAGAGAAAGCCTGCGTGCAGCAACGAAGACCCAGTGCGGCCCAAAATAAATAAATTTAAAAAAACAAAGAAAAAGACTCGGTGCAGCCTAAATAAATAATAAATAGACAAATATTTTTTAGAAATGAACCTGGAAAACATGATGTGAAAGTCAGATACAAAGGGCCACATACTGTATAATCCCATTTGTATGGAATGTCCAGAAGAAGCAAATCCTGCGCTCTAGAGCCCACAAACCACAACTACTGAGCCCGTGCGCCACAACTACTGAAGCCCGTGCGCCTAGAGCCTGTGCTCCGCAACAAGAGAAGCCAACGCAATGAGAAGCCCGCGCACCGCAAGGAAGAGTAGCCCCTGCTCACCACAACTAGAGAAAGCCCATGCACAGCAATGAAGACACAATGCAGCCAAAAATAAATAAATAAAATAAAATAAAATAAATAAATAAAATAAAATGGTTCGTTTTATGTTATGTGAATTTCACGTGATTTAAAAAATAAACTGTTACAAACCTATAGAGTAACCGCCCCTCTTCTCTAGCTCATCCTCTCTCCCATCCCCCACTCTCTGTCCCCAGTCCTCTCCTGGGTCAGGCAAGATCCCTGCCCCAGAGGCAGTGGTCTAAGGATGGAGTTAGCGTGGAATACTAGGTATGAGCCAGTGTCTGTTGTGATTTCTGGTCGTCTCTAGCCTGGGTAGTTCTCGTATAAACATTTTCCTCGCTTCCACTGAATACAACTCCTTAGAGCAAGACATAAACCAGGGTGTCTGTTATGAGCTGATTTGTGTCCCCCTCCACCCAAATTCCTATGTTGAAGTCCTAACCTCCAGTACCTCTTTTTTTTCCTTTTTTAATATTTATTTATTTATTTATTTGGTTGGGTCAGGTCTTAGTTGCGGCAAGTGGGCTCCTTAGTTGAGGCTTGCCGGCTCCTTAGTTGTGGCATGTGAACTCTTAGTTGCGGCATGTATGTGGGATCTATTTCCCAGACCAGGGATCAAACCCGGGCCCCCTGCATTGGGAGCACAGAGTCTTAACCACTGTGCCACCAGGGAAGTCACTCCAGTACCTCTTAATGTGACTGTATTTGAATAAGGGGTGTTAAAGAGGTAATTAAATTAAAATGAGGTCATTAGGGGTGGGGCCCTAATTCAATAGGACTGGTGTCTTTATAAAAAGAGGAGATTAGGACACAGACGTGAGGACAGGGGGAAGACGGCTGTCTACAAAGCGAGGGGAGAGGTCTCAGAACAAATAACTCTACCCACTCCTTGATCTTGGACTTCTGGCCTTCAGAACTGTGAGAAATCTGTTGTTTAAGCCACCCAGACTGTGAAACTTTGATAAGGTGGCCCGAGCAAACTCGCACAGCGTCTGATCATCTTTGTCCTATGCCACCATCAGCCAGTGGTTTCAGAGCTCGGCTGGAACGCCATATGTGTTTATTTAAAACCACTTATCACCTATAAATTAGAATAGAATTTCACATAAGGCCTCTTGTGCTACACAGCAGAGAAACTCAACTTAAAAAAAGTAGAAGAATAACATTAAAGACAGGTTGACTTTTCACAGGCAAACATTGTCCAGCTGCCTCTTCTCTCTCTCCAGCTATCTTTTAATGATGGAAACCAATCTCAAAATTCATTACAATGCATATTTTAAAAAACTTTATGAGAGAAAAAAATCACATTGCTCTCTGAGGTTCCCATAGAAGCTGACATTTCAGTCATGATTTCAAAAAAAATTTTTTTTAAACAAAACTACTAAAATTATTATAGTCCATCCAGAAAAAAATTGCTGAATAGTCTTATCTACTGTTATCATTTCTAACACAGAATATTCACATAAAGCTCCTAAAAATTATCCTTCTAAAACAAAAATTGAACCATGCCTCTTTTCCTAACCTCAAAAACCTTCAATTATCGAAAGAATAGAGTTCCAACTCAGCACGGTCTTTGCTGCCAGGCTACCTGGTATCAACGTGGGGTGGAGGTGAAAGAGGATGGCCTTTGGAATTAGATGTTTCTGGGTTGAAATTCCAGCTTTCCCACTCATTGGCCAGGTGCTGGGGATGCCGAGAGGATGACAGAGGTCCTGGGCTTAGGATCCTTACAGCTACAGATATTTTATACTGAAATATAATTCACATGCTATAAAATTCATCTTTTTTTAGGTCATTTATTTTATTGAATATCTTATGTACTTTCTTATATTATATACAAGAAGAAGAGGGGTTGTTAAGTCTGGGTGGTAGGAACACACATTGTGTTATTGGGTTTTGATCTTTGTGAGAAGGAGGTTGTATAAATACACACACGATCAGGTTACCTGACGGGACTATGGAGCAGATGCTACAATTCAGGTCCTCTCTCTCCATGTTCAGTTTATCCTCCACCTTCTTTTGCATCCCTCAAAATACCCACAGATGTCCTTTATGTTTTAAAGATTTTATGGCTGGCAACTTGGGAAACTGATAAAGGGTAGCCCAAAATTAGCTTGTTTATGAAACCATAAGGTTAAAAACTCTTACAAAATGAAATAAGGGACTTCCCTGGTGGTCCAGTGGGTAAGATTCCACACTCCCAATGCAGGGGGCCCGGGTTTGATCCCTGGTCGGGGGGACTAGATCCCGCATGCATGCCGCAACTAAGAGTCCACATGCAGCAACTAAGACTTGGCTCAGGGCTTCCCTGGTGGCACAGTGGTTAAGAATCTGCCTGCCAATGTAGGGAACACGAGTTCGAGCCCTGGTCCGGGAAGATCCCACATGCTGTGGAGCAACTAAGCCCGTGTGCCACAACTACTGAGACTGCACTCTAGGGCCTGCGAGCCACAACTACTGAGCCTGCATGCCCCAACTACTGAAGCCCATGCGCCTAGAGCCTGTGCTCCGCAACAAGAGAAGCCACCACGATGAGAAGCCCATGTACCACAACGAAGAGTAGCCCCTGTTTGCCACAACTAGAGAAAGCCTGCGTGCAGCAACGAAGACCCAGTGCGGCCCAAAATAAATAAATTTAAAAAAACAAAGAAAAAGACTCGGTGCAGCCTAAATAAATAATAAATAGACAAATATTTTTTAGAAATGAACCTGGAAAACATGATGTGAAAGTCAGATACAAAGGGCCACATACTGTATAATCCCATTTGTATGGAATGTCCAGAAGAAGCAAATCCATAGAGACAGAAGGCAGACTGTGGTTGCCAGGGGCTGGGGGAGGGGAGATGGGGTGTGACTGCTAAAGGGCAGGGGGTTTCTTTTTTGGGTGATGAAAATGTTTTGGAACTAGATAGAGGTGATGGCTGTACAACACTGAGAATGTACTAAATGCCACTAAACTGTTCACTTTAAAATGGTTTGTTTTGGGCTTCCCTGGTGGCGCCGTGGTTAAGAATCCACCTGCCAACGTAGGGGACGTGAGTTCGAGTCCTGGTCCAGGAAGATCTCACATGCCGCGGAGCAACGAAGCCCTTGCGCCACAACTACAGAGCCTGCGCTCTAGAGCCCACAAACCACAACTACTGAGCCCGTGGG
The DNA here is from genome assembly GCF_002837175.3 of Physeter macrocephalus. NCBI lineage: Eukaryota > Metazoa > Chordata > Mammalia > Artiodactyla > Physeteridae > Physeter > Physeter macrocephalus. Next base: position 19,005,082 of record NC_041232.1, on the reverse strand, counting down.
CCACAACTACTGAAAGCCGTGCGCCTAGAGCCTGTGCTCCGCAACAAGAGAAGCCAACGCAATGAGAAGCCCGCGCACCGCAAGGAAGAGTAGCCCCTGCTCACCACAACTAGAGAAAGCCCATGCACAGCAATGAAGACAC
>NC_041232.1:18997918-19002084 GCF_002837175.3 Physeter macrocephalus | reverse complement strand
GGACGCGCAGGCTCAGCGGCCATGGCTCACGGGCCCAGCCGCTCCGCAGCATGTGGGATCCTCCCGGACCGGGGCATGAACCCGTGTCCCCTGCATCGGCAGGCGGACCCTCAACCACTGCGCTACCAGGGAAGCCCCTTTCTTATATTCTTAATTCAAGAGACTTTCTTTCAGATACATGCCTAAAAAGCCTAGAACAGCAGGACAGCCAGGGCACACAATTCAAACTCCTGCCCAGGCCCTTCCTATGTCTTTCCCATTGAGGACTAAGCCAGCACTTCCCCTCTATCTCAACAGTCCAGTGATCCATCCTTTATAACTGACAGAGTGAAATAAAATGGAATCTGGGAGAACCAACCAGTTGGCAGAGGGAAGCCAGAGAAACTCCCAAGAGAGATGGTCCAGCTGATTCTGGAAGCCACAGCAGGTCCCCAGGTACGGCTCATGCTGGCAGAGGTGACCAGGATGTCCTGGGTCATAGCTTGGCTCCAGACACAGACTGGATTCCCAGCCACCCAATCCGTGCAACCAAGACACCATGCAACTCCCTGAGGATGCTGTCCTCCAGCCCTCAACCACAGTTCACTGACTAAAAACATGGACTAAACACAGATACTGATGCTTGATCTTAGACAAAAGGCTGAGAAATGATAAATTCATCCTTTTAAAGTACAGTTCAGCCATTTTTATTATTGTATATTCACAAACTTGTGCAAACATCACCACTGTCTAGTTCCAGAACTTTTTCATCATTCCCCCCCAAAAAAATCCCCCATGCCCATTGTCAGTCATGCCCCATAGAGCTGCCCCAGCTCCTGGCAAATACCAGTCTACTTTCTATCTCTATATCATTATTTTTATTTTAATTTTTTTGTGTGGCCATGCACCATTCAGCTTGAGGGATCTTAGTTCCCTGACTGGGGATTGAACCCGGGCCCTCAGCAGTGAAATCGCAGAGTCCTAACCACTGGACCGCCAGGGAGTTCCCATGATGTATTTTTTAAATGAAGAAATGCCATTACAATGTTGGAAAAATTGAGGTAGGGTGATTTGGGCAGGGGGCCTTAAACAGGCTTTCTTCCCCATCTGGTTTTTGACTGTTTGTTCTTCTGAGGTTGAGTCCAACAGTCTTGTGGGATTGAGCCCCTTCACCTGTGGGATCTGATGCTAATGAAACAGAGTAGGACCCTGTGGGGACCTCCCGGGTACAAATCCTTTCTGTGTCCCCTGTTTCTTGTTTGTAGGAAATAGGCTTTATTCAGCCTCCTTGACCTTCCCTGAGTTCGAAAGGGCAGATTCGAACAGTTGCTTATCAGGGAAGGGAGGGGATGCAGAAACAAACGAGGAGCAGTGAAGAAACAATAGTGCAGCCTTGGGGCAGGGTCCTGGTTCCTCCTCAAGGGATACACAGAACAATATCTTTGAGTTCTTCTGCAGGAACTAAGACCCCCACCCAGGTGGAGGATGGTAACTTCAGGCCGAGCACAAGATTCCTGGGACACCGTCCTGTTACCTCACCACCAACCAATCAGAAGAAAGTCTGCACACAGTGGGAGGTGATGAAGGCTCTGACCCCATCCCCAAATGATTTCCCTTTAAAAACTTTCCTGGTCAAGCAGAACATTTGGAGTTGGTTTTTGGACACAAGTCCACCTTCTCCCCAGGTTGCCAGCCTCCTGAATAAAGCAAGTTTTCCTTTCCAACCAACACTTGTCTCTTGAGTATTGGCTTTTGAGTGGCGAGCAGCCAAACCCAAGTTTGGTAACAAAAGGTGAGTAGAATCTCTACTGAGATCCAAATGAACAGTCTGGGAGACCAAGTGCAAGAAATGTCTCAAAACTTAGAGCAAAATGATAAAGAAATAGAAATCTGTGGGGAAAGATAAGAGAGTTGGAGGATAGCTCCTGAAGAATGAATGAACACACAATAGGAGTTCCAAAACAAGAATAAGCAACAGATCAACAAATAATAGGAGAAAATTTTCCTGAAATTACTAAAGATCAGAGACTGCAGATTGACAGGGCTCACTGAGTTCCAGACTGGTCTGATAAGAGTCATATGTGGGCCTATTCTGGTAAAATTCCCAAACCTGAAAGATAACCATCTTACAAGTGTCAAGCAGAAAGCAGAAGATATTCACAAAGGAAAAAAAATCAGACCGGCATTAGATTTTCATCTACGCTATGGAAAGATGACAGTGGACCAGTATCTACAGAAGAGAGAAAGGACTCCAACCCAAGAATCCTCTATCCAGTTTTCAAAATACTTTCCATCTATTGAGGCAAAAGGAGAAGAGCCAAGGATACCCAAGGATTCAGAGAATATAACTCCCAGGTCTTCATCTGAGGAAATGACTTGAGAAAAGACTTACCAAACTACAGCTAAACCTGAAAAGAAAACTGAAAGAAGAAGAAAACAAAAGAGAAAACAGTGTTAAGAACATAGGCATACGACGTCTTACATCTAAGTGGATCCAGAGAGGGAGTTGTGTAACAGAGAAGGACTCTTGAAACCAAATGGACCTCTCCTAAGGGAGTTCTAACAAATACTAAATTATTTCAGCCAAACCTCAGAGATTGGTGAGTAGGGGTGGGCAGGAAAAGGGTCTCATGGGTCTCAGCGGGGAAGATGGGAAAGGAAAGGAGGAGAGGGAGGAAGCAAAAGTGTTCTCAAGGTCTCATCTCGGAGGGATGAGGGAGAAGAGGAGGAAACAGATCTAGGAGCTGGCAGGACAGTGCACTTCAGTGTGGGACACGGTGAGTTATAGGCCTCCGATTATCAGGACAAGGAAATTCCTTTGGCCTAGTTGCAGCCAAGAAAGCAACATGGGTCACCAGCAGCTCTACTGGAGCCATCCAAAAAAATTTGGCCAGCGTTCTAGCTCTTGCCGCGTCTGCTCAAACCAGCCCAAACCGGCCCAAACCGGCACGATCTGATCCAGAAGTACACCCTCACTATGTGCCGCCAGTGTTTCCGCCAGAACGGGAAGGACATCGGCTTCATTAAGTTGGACTAAGTGTGAACTTCTCGAATGGGTCATCCAGCATATCTACCTTCCTCAGAAATAATACTAACTCTGTATGTAAAATAAAAAATTTTTAACTTCAAAAAAAAACCCCCAAAACAAGGAAATTCCTCATGAAGGAAATGGAGAGATCTTCTTAACCAAGCCTGGGAACTCAGAAGCTATGAAAGAAAAGATGAGTATTTGACTATGTCAACATTAAAATGTTTTATGTGACAAGGGATACCAAAAATAAAGCCAGTGCAAATGATGGAGCTGGAAAAATATTTGTAATACAAATAATAGTCACCAACTGCGGTTGACTAACTTACTGTGTGCCATGCACCATCCTATTGACCTGTATTAACTCACTGGTGTCTAGAACAACGGTATGAGGTAGGAATTATGATGTTGGTGATGACTGCCACTTCACAGCTGAGTAAACTGAGGCGAAGTTGAATGACTTGCCGAGGTCACATAGCCAGTCAGGGGCTAACTTCTGATGCGACCCTTGGCAGCCCGCCCCAGAGGACGATGCTCTTAATCACTTCTCTGCAATTAAGCCGGAGGTCAAACGGATGCTATCTAAAGCGCTTTTACAAATTGACCTGAACAAGACGAACAACCAAGACAGAAATGGACTTAGATTATGAACAGATCATTTACAGAGGAGCAAAACCAAACGGCCAACAAACGAATTTAAAGATCTTCAAATTCAGCAGTGGTCAGAAAAATGCAAATTAAAGAAGCAATAAGACATTGCATCCATTAGACTGACTGACATAACTAAAACGAGCAATGCTCTCAAGTACTGGCAGGAATATGGAGAAAAGGCCGCTCTGCTACATGTGAAGTTTTGCAGCCGTTTGGGAAAGCAATCTGGCAACATCTGTTAAAATGGAAACGAAACCCTTTGACCCATTAATCCGACTCCTGGGAATCCGTCCCCAAAAAATAAAAATACCGATACTTAAGGACAAGGATGTTGATTGGAACATTGTTTTTTTGTATGTGTGGCGGGAAGCTGGCCACAAAATGAATGCCCATCAAAAGGAAAAGGGGGGGCTTCCCTGGCGGCGCAGTGGTTGAGAATCTGCCTGCTAATGCAAGGTACACGGGTTCTAGCCTGGTCTGGGAAGATCCCACATGCCGCAGAGCAACT
>NC_041232.1:18994851-18996880 GCF_002837175.3 Physeter macrocephalus | reverse complement strand
GCCACAACTACTGAAGCCCGTGCGCCTAGAGCCTGTGCTCCGCAACAAGAGAAGCCAACGCAATGAGAAGCCCGCGCACCGCAAGGAAGAGTAGCCCCTGCTCACCACAACTAGAGAAAGCCCATGCACAGCAATGAAGACACAATGCAGCCAAAAATAAATAAATAAAATAAAATAAAATAAATAAATAAAATAAAATGGTTCGTTTTATGTTATGTGAATTTCACGTGATTTAAAAAATAAACTGTTACAAACCTATAGAGTAACCGCCCCTCTTCTCTAGCTCATCCTCTCTCCCATCCCCCACTCTCTGTCCCCAGTCCTCTCCTGGGTCAGGCAAGATCCCTGCCCCAGAGGCAGTGGTCTAAGGATGGAGTTAGCGTGGAATACTAGGTATGAGCCAGTGTCTGTTGTGATTTCTGGTCGTCTCTAGCCTGGGTAGTTCTCGTATAAACATTTTCCTCGCTTCCACTGAATACAACTCCTTAGAGCAAGACATAAACCAGGGTGTCTGTTATGAGCTGATTTGTGTCCCCCTCCACCCAAATTCCTATGTTGAAGTCCTAACCTCCAGTACCTCTTTTTTTTCCTTTTTTAATATTTATTTATTTATTTATTTGGTTGGGTCAGGTCTTAGTTGCGGCAAGTGGGCTCCTTAGTTGAGGCTTGCCGGCTCCTTAGTTGTGGCATGTGAACTCTTAGTTGCGGCATGTATGTGGGATCTATTTCCCAGACCAGGGATCAAACCCGGGCCCCCTGCATTGGGAGCACAGAGTCTTAACCACTGTGCCACCAGGGAAGTCACTCCAGTACCTCTTAATGTGACTGTATTTGAATAAGGGGTGTTAAAGAGGTAATTAAATTAAAATGAGGTCATTAGGGGTGGGGCCCTAATTCAATAGGACTGGTGTCTTTATAAAAAGAGGAGATTAGGACACAGACGTGAGGACAGGGGGAAGACGGCTGTCTACAAAGCGAGGGGAGAGGTCTCAGAACAAATAACTCTACCCACTCCTTGATCTTGGACTTCTGGCCTTCAGAACTGTGAGAAATCTGTTGTTTAAGCCACCCAGACTGTGAAACTTTGATAAGGTGGCCCGAGCAAACTCGCACAGCGTCTGATCATCTTTGTCCTATGCCACCATCAGCCAGTGGTTTCAGAGCTCGGCTGGAACGCCATATGTGTTTATTTAAAACCACTTATCACCTATAAATTAGAATAGAATTTCACATAAGGCCTCTTGTGCTACACAGCAGAGAAACTCAACTTAAAAAAAGTAGAAGAATAACATTAAAGACAGGTTGACTTTTCACAGGCAAACATTGTCCAGCTGCCTCTTCTCTCTCTCCAGCTATCTTTTAATGATGGAAACCAATCTCAAAATTCATTACAATGCATATTTTAAAAAACTTTATGAGAGAAAAAAATCACATTGCTCTCTGAGGTTCCCATAGAAGCTGACATTTCAGTCATGATTTCAAAAAAAATTTTTTTTAAACAAAACTACTAAAATTATTATAGTCCATCCAGAAAAAAATTGCTGAATAGTCTTATCTACTGTTATCATTTCTAACACAGAATATTCACATAAAGCTCCTAAAAATTATCCTTCTAAAACAAAAATTGAACCATGCCTCTTTTCCTAACCTCAAAAACCTTCAATTATCGAAAGAATAGAGTTCCAACTCAGCACGGTCTTTGCTGCCAGGCTACCTGGTATCAACGTGGGGTGGAGGTGAAAGAGGATGGCCTTTGGAATTAGATGTTTCTGGGTTGAAATTCCAGCTTTCCCACTCATTGGCCAGGTGCTGGGGATGCCGAGAGGATGACAGAGGTCCTGGGCTTAGGATCCTTACAGCTACAGATATTTTATACTGAAATATAATTCACATGCTATAAAATTCATCTTTTTTTAGGTCATTTATTTTATTGAATATCTTATGTACTTTCTTATATTATTATTATTATTATTTTTTTTTTTTTTTGCGGTACACAGGCCTCTCACTGTTGTGGCCTCTCCCGTTGCGG
>NC_041232.1:18899972-18991189 GCF_002837175.3 Physeter macrocephalus | reverse complement strand
ATTACTGAGCCTGCGAGTCTGGAGCCTGTGCTCCGCAACAAGAGAGGTCGCGACAGTGAGAGGCCCGCGCACCGCGATGAAGAGTGGCCCCTGCTTGCCACAACTAGAGAAAGTCCTTGCACAGAAACGAAGACCCAACACAGCCAAAAATAAGTAAGTTAATTAATTTATAAAAAAAAAAAAAAAAAAGGAAAAGGGGAACGATGGAAGAAATGAGGCTCCATCCACCCTATACATATTTTAATAAAATAAAATCAATCCGTGTCTGCAGCCTGGCAGCCTGCTGGCCCTAAGGGCTGGCGGATGTGTTTTTGGTGAGCCAGCCGTGTTTTTATAAATTCCTGCGGGCTTCTGAGTCTATGATCCCCTGAAAATATTTCCATTAGACACAAAGACTGCCGTCAAAAGGGCTACAGTACACAAACATACGTGGTATATGTGTGCTATTAACCTTTCATGGGGGGGCAGGGGGAGGTGTGGGTGAGGATGTGGAGAAATTGGAACCCTCATATATCGCTGGTGGGAATGCAAAATGGTAATGCCACTGTGGAGAACAGTTTGGTGGGTCTTTGATAAGGTAAACACAGAGTTACCATAGGACCCCAGCAATTCCACTCCTATGAATATATCCAAAAGAACTGAAAAAGATGTTCAAACAAACACTTGAAAACAAATGGTCATAGCAACACTATTCACAATAGCCAAAAGGTGGAAACAACCCAAATGTTTATCTACTAGAAGAATGGATAAACAAATGTGGTCCATCCATCCATACGTACAATGGAATATTATTCAGCCATAGAAAGGCATAAAGTACTGATACATATACAACGTGGATGAACCCCGAAAACATTATGCTGAGCGAAAGAAGCCAGAACTAAAAGGCCACGTATTTTATGATTCTGTTTATAGGAAATGTCCAAAAGAGGCAAATCCATAGAGACAGAAAGTAGATTAATGGTCTCCAGGACCTGGGGGGATGCGAGAATGGGATGTGACTGCATAATAATGGGTTTGGGGTTTTTGTTTGGGGTGATGAAAAAGTTCTGGAACCAGACAGTGGTATTTGTTGCACAACACTGTGAATGTATCAATAGTCAATGCCACTTTAAAATAGTTAAAATGGTGAATTTTATGTTATGTATATTTTATCACAATAAGAAAAAATTCACGGAGCGGGACAATTAGAAAAAAAGAGTCTGAAAAGGTAACTGAGGGAGGGGCAATAAAGGAAAGGGGGTTGAGAAACACTGGGATAAAGACTAGTTTGTGCTTCAATATATTAAAGATCGTCAGCCTTAAAGCAAATACCTAAATAATTCCCTTTTTTCTTTTAAAAACAGTGAGGGGGAATTCCCTGGCCGTCCAGTGGTTAGGACTTGGGGCTCTCACTGCCAGGGCCCCGGTTCAATCCCTGGTGGGGGAACTAAGATCCCACAAGCCGCGCGGTGTGGCCAAATAAATAAATAAAACAGTGAGGGATCCTGTAGGCCCTTGAGGCAAATCACCCCCCTTTTCTGTTTCTAACCCAGGATTTGGGGTGTGTTCTTTCACAGCCCACAAGGATTTGAGCTTAATCACTGTTTCTTGTCCAACTTTGGTCTGACTCTGTATTACTTGGGACGTTCTGGGTTACCTGGGGTAACGCACGTTATATAAGCAACCAACGTAAGTTTGCTCAGGAAACTGTCAAGCCTCGTGCAGGCCTGGACCCTACTGTCTTAAGCCAAGTCCAAATGTCATCTGATAGAAGATGCATTGTTACTTTATATGCCACGAAGACAGGAAAAGAATGTGCACCCACTATGGCAAACTTCTTATCACTTTAAAATTTCAACGGATACTTGTAGTCTCGGATTTTTTTTTTTTTTTTTTTTTAGTCTCGGAGTTTTAGTGACATAGTTAAATTTCCTATGTCACTCTTGTGCATATATAAAAAGGAAAATGGAAGTAAGTTGACTAAGGTATTCCTACAATGTCTTCCTGCTTAGAATCTGACCCTTCTGATCACTTTTTGAAGCAGTCACACTGAGGTCTGTGTTTTTCACTCACCATCGTCCTCTGTGCCTTGAGAACGCTGGTGATGCTGCATTGCTCAATTTTTTAAAAGAATGTATTTATTTTTATTTTTGGCTGCGTTGGGTCTTCGCTGCCGCGCGCGGGCTTTCTCCAGCTGTGGTGAGCGGGGGCTACTCTTCCTTGCAGTGCGCGGGCTTCTCATTGCGGTGGCTTCTCTGCATGGGCTCTAGGCACCCGGGCTTCAGTAGTTGTGGCATGTGGGCTCAGTAGTTGTGGCTCACGGGCTCTAGAGCTCAGGCTCAGTAGTTGTGGCGCACGGGCTTAGTTGCTCCGTGGCATGTGGGATCTTCCCGGACCAGGGCTCGAGCCCAAACCCGCGTCTCCTGCATTGGCAGGCGGATTCTTAACCACTGAGCCACCCGGGAAGCCCGATGTTGCATTTCTTAAAAGACTGCAAAGCCGTTGGCATTGGGTTCTTGTGCCGGCTCAGGAATCATGCAGGGGAGCCTCCTTTTGACTCTTCCAATGGCAATGTTGCTGTTCATGTCTGATCCTCTTCTTGCCTCATCCCTCCTCCAACTCCTGTGTTCTTAGGAGTGAAAAAAGTGCTCCACTGTTTCCTGAAGCCATCGACACCCATCCTGGAGCTTTGGACCCCTTTGCTTTTGGCGCTCACCTTCCTGCAGGCAAGGTCGTCACTCCAGGATGGCTGCCCCCACAGCAGCAAGAATTAAGACACCAGCTTTTGTTAGACACAGTCCAAGACATTAAATGTCATGAAAAACAAAGGATACATTTAATTTAATTTAATTTTTTTTCAACTTTATTTTATATTGGAGTATAGTTGATTAACAATTTTGTGTTAGGGACTTCCCTGGTGGCGCAGGGGTTAAGAATCTGCCTGCCAATGCAGGGGACACGGGTTTGAGCCCTGGTCCGGGAAGATCCCACATACCGCAGAGCAACTAAGCCCGCGAGCCACAACTACTGAGCACATACCGCAGAGCAACTAAGCCCGCGAGCCACAACTACTGAGCCCGCGAGCCACAACTACTGAGCCCACGAGCCACCACTACTGAAGCCCACACACCTAGAGCCCGTGCTCCGCAGCAAGAGAAGCCACCGCAATGAGAAGCCCGCGCACCGCAATGAAGAGGAGGCCCCCGCTCACCGCAACTGGAGAAAGCCCGCGTGCGGCAGCGAAGATCCAACGCAGCCAAAAATAAATAAATAAATAAATTAAAAAAAACAAAAAAAACAATGTTGTGTTAGTTTCAGGTGTACAGCAAAGTGGTTCAGTTATACATATACATGTATCTATTCTTTTTCAAATTATTTTCCCATTTAGGTTGTTACACCATATTGAGCAGGGTTCAAAAGATGCATTTTTGCTTACATCGATGAAAATGGTATGCCAGGAAAGAGAAGCTCTAGAATTTTCCCCATTCTCGTGATGTGGCCTCAGTTGGTCATTGCTCTGACTTCTGTCTTCTTTGGGGGTCTCTTGGCTTTTGCCCAACTCCAACGGAGGTGTTTATTTCTTGCATATCTTGCTTGGGTCCAGACTTCCATAAAGAGAGGACCCGACTGGATCGTTGTCACCGTCCAGCATCTTCCCTGATAGGACTGGGTCTAAGGGTCATTATCCAATGGGAGTGGGTTGAATGGTGATCCTCAAAAAGATATGTTCATGGATGAATCCCAGAACCTTAACTTGTGAATGTTACCTTATTTGGAAAAAGGGTCTTTGCAAATACAATTAAATTTAGGGTCCCAAGATAAGATTATCCTGGATTATCTGGATAAGCCCTAAATCCAGTGACAAGCATCCTTATAAGAGACACACAGAGAGGAGAAGGCCATGTGAAGACAGAGGAAGAGACTGGAGTGATTCAGCCACAAGTCAAGAAACAGCTAGGGCCACCAGAGCTACAACAGGCAAGGAAGGGTCCTCCCCTAGAGCCTTCAGAGGGAGTGTGGCCCTGCCAACATCTCAATTTTAGACTTTTGGCCTCCAGGACTGTCAGAGAAGAAATTTCTGTTGTTTTAAAGCACCAAGTGTAGGGTCTTCCCTGGTGGTCCGGTGGCTAAGACTCCATGCTCCCAATGCAGGGGGCCCGGCTTTGATCCCTGGTCAGGGAACTAGATCCCACAGGCTGCCGCAGCTAAGAGTTTGCATGCCGCAACTAAAAGACGTGGAGCAGCCAAATAAATAAATAAATATTTTTTAAAAATAAAAAGTGAAGCACCAAATGGGTGGTAATTTGTCATAGCAGCCCCAGGAAACGAATATGCAGTACGGAGTGCCTTTTTGAGCAAAGCTCATGTACCAGGCCAGCTCACAGCTGTCAATCAACCAGTGGATGAATCCCCTGGGCTGGTCTAGGCAATTGAAGCTCAAATGGTGACATGACATGGTACTCGAGCCATGGGCTTCTCTCTCAGCACAGCACAGAGAGACACAAGGATTGCAATTCGATTTTTAAAAGCTTCCCCACTCTGACCTTTATGGGTCTAAAACAATCCTTTGTTTTCAAACCTAGTATTATTTTTCTCATAAACATTCAGTTGAAAACAAATTCATCCCCATAATGCCCTAAGTAGTGTCCCTGGAGCCTGCACGTGGCCTTGCTGGCTAATTGAGGGACTTCAGTGACGCTGGCTGATGTCACTGCTTTCCCTTAACCACTCATTGCAGGGAACTGCTGCAGTCTTTCCTCGTGTCTATTGTCATGGAGGATCCAATCAGAACACTTCCTCTCTTCCACACTTTCATTGTACCCTGTGCTTTTTTTTTCTTCATCACATTTATCACAATATTAATTTAAAAATGATCTGCATAACCCCAATGTTCATAAGTGACCATCAACAGATGAAGAAGATATTACATATATATATATATATATATATATATATATATATATATACACAGTAGAATACTACTCAGTCCTAAAAAGGAAAAAATTTTGCCATAACAAAAAAAGATGCAAACTCACAGAGCACAAACTAGTGGTTACCAGAGGGGAGAGGGAAGGGGGGGAGGGGAAATACAGGGGTAGGGGAGTAAAAGATACAAACTATTAGGTATAAAATAAGCTACAAGTATATATTGTACCTCACAGGGAATATTGCCAGTATTTTATAGTAACTATAAATGGAGTATAACCTTTAAAAATTGTGAATCACTACATTGTACACTTGTAACTTATAGCAACTGTACTTCAATTAAAAAAAGAAAAAAGTAATTATTGATAGGTAAAAAATAAATAAATAAAATGAGCTGCAGAATTATTTGTTTAACCTCAATCTCCTCCACCGCACTGTCAGCTCCATGAGGACAGGAGCTGAGGCTGTCTGTCTTACCATCATCTCCTGACTGCCCTGCCCAGCGCCTGACACATAGTAGACACACAAGAAATATTTGTGGACTAGACAAAGAAATGAATTCCATACGGCTTGGTGGTGGAGGCAAAGGCAAATCTGGGTACACAAACCAGAATCTAGACAACGTTAAATAAATGGGAGTTCCTTGAAACACATTCCCAGTGTTTCAAAGGTGCCGTGAGGAAAGCACACCCTGAAACCACCAGGGTCCTTCCTTTAGTATATTTAGTATATTTTAAGAGCTTCCATTTCGCACAGGCTTCATTGCCTGACATGCTGTTTGTCATGACATTAGTTCCCACACTTCCTCCTTAAGACAGATGTTTGCAGAATAAACAATCCCCAAAGGAAAGCTTGCTTGGCAGGTAGAACAGTAAGGTTCACACCCTTGAACAGAATACTAATTGCTCTAACAATATGGGGAGGGATGGTTGACAGAGAACTTGCCTACCTGTGTCATGACATTCACACTCAAGGTCACCATCTCCTGAAAATGGCCCTCTTCCAAGGGACCATGCCCTTCAGAGGTGATGGGGCTCTCACCCAGCTTCAGGGTGTGAATCTTGATTAGTTTTAGCCAATCGTGGTGGTCTCACTCTCCTTGCCAAGACATTGCTGTAGGCTCAGAGATGTGACACATTTCTGACCTATAGGATGTGTGGGGCAGTCTAGGGATGTGTTTCAGAAAATTTTCTAGTAATTCCATTCCTAGGTATATGTCCCAAAGAACTGAAGATCAGTTACTTAAATAAATACATGTACAGGCATGTTCACAACAGCACTATTCGCAATAGTCAAAAGGTAGAAACAGCCGAAACATCCATCAGCAGCTGAATGGATAAACTAAACGTGGCATATCCATGCAGTGGACTATCAGAAAAAGGAACAAAGTACTGATGCATGCTACAATGTGGATGGACCTCGAACACGTTAGATGAAGTGAAAAAAGCCACAAAAAAGGCTGCATATTGGGACTTCGCTGGCGGTCCAGTGGTTAGGACTCCGCGCTTCTTCCACTGCAGGGGGCACAGGTTCGACCTCTGGTTGGGGAACTAAGATCCCACATGATGCACAGCCCGGCCAAAATAAAAAAAGGAAAAAAAGGCCCCATATTGTATGATTCCAATGTCCAGAATAGGCAAATCCTTAGAGACAGAAAGATTAGTGGTTTCACAGGAATTGGAGAGGAGGCAAAGAGGAATGGCTGTTTAGTGGGTATGAGCTCTCCTCTGCAGGGTAATGCAAATGTTTTGGAACTCAATAGAGATGGTGGCTGCAAACATTGTGAAGGTACTAAATGCCACTGAATTGTTTAATTATAAAATGGTTAATTTTATGTCGTGTGAATTTCACCTCAAATGAAAAAAAAAAAGACCTTTGGAAATTCTTGCCTAAGGATGTAATGTTTGGAGCAGCTGAGGCCCGCCACCCACCCACCCCCACTTAAAAAAAATTTTTTTTGGTCGCACTACGGCATGCAGGGTCTCCCCCTGCAGTGGAAGCATGGAAGTCCCAGCTGAGTCCTTTTGTGAGGAGACAAGCTAAGGCCAAACCAGTACATTAAAGGATGGCTGAGTGGAAAGATGGAAAGAACCTGGGCTCAATTACATCATTGGCAAGTTCTGGGAACTCAATATCTGAACTTCTGATTATGCAAGATAGTAAATGCCCTCTTTACTTAAAGCCAGTTCTAGTTAGGTTTTTTATTAGTGGCAGCCAAAAGACTCCAAAGAAGGTTCTGAAAAATCAAGGCAAAGGTATTGATTTTATCCAAATGGGAGCAAGAATCACAAGACTAACAGTAGCCATGTTCGTGTCTCTCCCTGGAGAGAAAAGATAGCGTAATGAGTTGCTACAGCTACAGTGAAAGAAACAAACCTTTTCAGCTTGTAGGTAGACAGCTAACGATAAAGAATTCTCAAGTGCAGTTAAATCTCAGGGTTAGGTAAGGAGTATGTGTATGTGTGTGTGCGTGTGATCCCTAAGAGGAACCCAGGTCTCATACTCTCTGTCTCAAGACAATCTTAGTATTTCAAAAACAGGGAAGGACTAGCTTTAGGTGCAATATTTACATAATTATAGAACTGTCAGCTCTGAGTACTGCAGGCAAGATGGAATCGCTAGCCACACCACCGAGTTTGTGTGGCTTCTCTCGGGATTTGAGAGCTTAGCATCGAACACTGAAATGTGACCAAACGTTGTGGAAAACTCATGCTTTCTCTGTGTGAAATGTCAATTCTATGCGGTGAAGGTGACCACTTCCCTTTTCAAAGTCAGGTTGAGTTTTCTGAATCACTAGGCTGTGACTGGGAGAAAGCAGAGGAAGATAGAAGTGGATCCCTCTCCACCCCCTTGCCCTCAATTTTCTGTGGTTCTGGAAAGTTCTGGCACCTGCTGGGCTGGAAAGTTCTGGCACCTGTTGGGCTGCACCCCACAGACCAGCAAGCCCTGTGCTTCCCCAGCTTCAAGAGCCTGGAGTCAGCTACAGAGATATCAATGGTTCAATAGATGCGGGAGCTTACACATCTGAAGCAAGGTCCTGGAGCGACACCCCACCTGTGCAGCGGTCGGTGGGCAGGACATGGTGGCAGTCTTCGTTCCTGGGGGGCAGGGGAGGTTACCAGTTATAGGAGAATTGACCTCACATGGGCTCATTAGTTGCCAGGGAAACTAGCAGAGGGGCACGCCCCTCACCGCCCCTTTGATAAGAACAGTCACTAGCTGGGGCCGGGGACAAGTACTTAGGAAGGTCAGTCCCGTGCGCAGGGTGTAGGTGAAGCAGGCACTGGTCGGGCAGGGGATGGACAGAGAGCAGGAGAACAGCCATAGTCAGTGGCCTGATCATACACAGCCTTATACGATTCCTGCTCTACTCCACAGACAGAAAGCTTTCAGAAAAAGGATAATGCAGCTGGATGGGCTTTTATAAGGGCATGTAAGGGCTAATATTAGAGATTAATACTTGAACTGTGGTTGGATTTGATCGTGCTCTTACTATATTTCTTGGCACTTGGTCCTACGTCATTGAGTAATGTGTAAACTATTAAAATAAATGACTTAAGTAGCCTACGGTAAAAACCTGTTTCACAGCTGATGGATTAAGGGAACTAGGTCTTTCACCCATGCTGATCAAGGTGCTATATTTGTCTATAAATGTTGCAGGGCCTTAGCCATGGTGGAAATTAATTCAGATGTACTCCTCTGAGAATCTCTAATAGGGACATGGAGTTACCTTCCTCTCTGTCTTCACATCTTGGTTGTTTTTTTTTGACTCAGCTGGGATTTCATATATTCAATGGGTCTTCTCTCTAAAGAGGTGAGTTGTTTATTCAAGAAGTCTTGAATCGCCTGGAATGTGAGGTATTTCCAAAACAATGAGTCAGTATGCTTAAATAAAAGGAAACAAAACCCAGAATCCTGCCGACTTTCAGAGGGCTGCCAGGATGAGGGCATTGAGTTAAATCTAAACTACTGCCAAGGTCCTTTGGGCTCTGCTTATGAGCCAGCTGCAAAGAAAGGGAAAGGAAAGAAGAATAAAAAATTGTTTTTTGAGACTTGCCCTGCTGGTTCCTTGTATCCACTTTTGAAAGCTGTTGATTCTTTAGCTTTTCTGTAGATTTAATGGGATAGTTACAGGAGATGCATGATGGTGAGAGTGACACCAATGTGAATGTACTTAGTGCCACTGAACTGTACAGGTAAATATGGTTAAAATAGGATGTTTTATATTCCTTGACTTTTACCACACACACACACACACACACACACACACACACACACACACACACACACACAAAATGGGATAGTTAAAATGCACATGAGATTGGGTAACACGGCCAAAACCACAGGATCCAGAGCAGAGGGCTAGGTTCTGGTTTAAAAACCTGAAAAACTGAACTCTGTAATCACCAAGGAGGAAAACACCAGTGAAACATACATTGTTTACTAATTAGAATCAGGGGTGAAAATAAGTAAACACTTAGCCATAAAAATTGGAAGGAGGTTGTCATCACCTTTCAAAACAATATGGTTCCTATATTATTCAGCCCTAAAAAGGAAGGAAATTCTGACATGTGTTACAACATGGATGCACCCAGAGACATTACGCTGAGTGAAATAAGCCAGTCACAGAAGGACAAATACTGTATGAGTCCACTTAACATGAGTTCTCTAGAGTAGTTACATTCATAGAGACAGAAGTAGAATTGTGGTTACCAGGGCCTGGGGAAATGAGGAGTTATTGCCTAATAGGGACAGAGTTTTAGTTTTGCAAGATAGAAAATTCTGGAGCAGGATGGTGGGTATGGTTGCTGAACAGTGTGAAAGTATTTAATGCCACTGAACTGTACACTTTAAAATGGGTAAGATGGTAAATTTTGTTATGTGTATTTTACCACAAATAAAATTTTTTCTTTAATGGAAAAAGAAGAAAGAACATAGTTCCTAATCTATACTGGGAATGTTCTGTGTCTTGATTTGGGTGTTTATTACATAGACACGTTGTCTTTGTGAAAATCCATTGTGATTTCCGTACTTTTCTGTACCTTAGTTTACTTCAGTTAAATTTATAAGATGAGGGCTTCCCTCGTGGTGCAGTGGTTAAGAATCCGCCTGCCAATTCAGGGGATACAGGTTCAAGCCCTGGTCCAGGAAGATCCCACATGCCGTGGAGCAACCAAGCCCGTGCGCCACAACAACTGAGCCTGCGCTCCAGAGCCCGTGAGCCACAACTAGTGAGCCCACGTGCCACAACTACTGAAGCTGGCGTGCCTAGAGCCCGTGCTCCGCAGCAAGAGAAGCCACCCAATGAGAAGCCCACGCATCACAACGAAGAGCAGCCCTGCTTGCCGCAACTAGAGAAGCAGCAATGAAGACCCAGAGCAGCCAAAAAAATAAAAAAAAAAAAATTTAAAGGATGATTGTGGGACTTCCCTGGCGGTCCAGTTGGTCAGGACTCTACACTGTCACTGTTGAGGGCCCGGGTTCGATCCCTGGTCAGGGAACTAGGATCCCACAAGCTGTGAGGCGTGGCCAAAAAAAATATATATATATAAAATGATTGTTTCTTATCAGTGGCAAAGTAGAGAGCTCACTGTCACTTAAAGGAGTACACACTTTATCCAAAGGCAGAAGCAGTAGAATTTCAGGAGGCTGGAGTGGTTTGAAGTGTCCCCCCTACTCCACAACCACAATATTCACGTCTACCTGGAGCCTCAGAGTGTGGCCTTATGGGAATAGTGTCTTTGCAGATGTAATTAAGGTAAGGATTAAAATGAGATCCTACAGGATTAGTAGGGTGGGCCCTAAATCCAATGACAAGTGTCCTTATAAGAGACAGAAAAGGGGAATTCCCTGGCGATCCAGTGGTTAGGACTCGGTGCTTTCACTGCCGGGCCCAGCTGGAGAAGTGAGATCCCACAAGCTGCACAGAGTTGCCATAAATAAATAAATAAACAAACAAACAAATAAATAAAAGACAGAAAAGGACAGAGAGACACACGGAGAGGGCCATGTGATGATGGAGATAGAGACTGGAGTGACGCTGTCACAAGCCAAGGAACACCTGGCACCCCCAAAAGCTGGAAGAGGTAAGAAAGGATTTTCCATTTGAGACTTTGGAGGGAATGTGGTCCTGCTGACACCTTAATTTTGGACTTCTGGCCTCCAGGACAGTGAGAGAATAAGTTTCCAATGTTTTAAAGCACCCAGTTAGTGGTCATTTGTTATGGCAGCCCTAGAAAATGAATACAGAGATATTTGGGACAAATAGAAGAGAAACTTGAGTTTTCTCTCACTGCCTTCCAAGAGACCTAACCAAGGAGGTTGGATGAAGATGATGTGATGGCATAACTTGGTCACTGGTTTTCATCCTTCTGGTTCTTTCTTCCTTTCCCTCTTAAGATCTCCTCTTTCACTCTTCCATACAAGCCTCACCACTTACATTTTCTTTTCACTCTCGCTAAGCCCAGACGTAAAAATGAAAATATAGAAAAATCCCACCAGTAAACTAGATTGAACCAAAAGCATGGAACTTTCTGAGAAAAGGTCACCTACTAATATATCAGCATGCAGAATGCAGAATTCTTTTTTTCTTTTTTTTTTTGGCCACACCGCACGGCTTGTGGGATTTTAATTCCCTGACCAAGGATTGAACCCAGGCCCTTGGCAGTGAGAGCATGGAGCCTTAACCACTGGACCACCAGGGACTTCCCCAGAATTCTTCTTCTGATTATTTTTTTTTAATTTTGGTGAAGTGCAACTTATCAATTGTTTCATTTATGTCTACATTAATTAACATTTAAAAAAAATTAATTTATTAATTTATTTATTTTTGGCTGTGTTGGGTCTTCGTTTCTGTGCGAGGGCTTTCTCTAGCTGTGGAGAGCGGGGGCCACTCTTCATTGCGGTGCGCGGGCCTCTCACTGTCGCGGCCTCTCTTGTTGCGGAGCACGGGCTCCAGACACGCAGGCTCAGTAGTTGTGGCTCACGGGCCCAGTTGCTCCGTGGCATGTGGGATCTTCCCAGACCAGGGCTCGAACCCGTGTCCCCTGCATTGGAAGGCAGATTCTCAACCACTGCGCCACCAGAGAAGCCCCAGAATTCTTATTTTTACATGGCAAACTTATGAATGATTCAAGTATTACAATCAATGTTGTATACTGGGGTTGGTTAAGAGTCATCTTAGAAAGAAAGAGATTGAAACACCAGCATATGCATTCATATCATTTGATGACAAAAGTTTTCCTAGATATTCTGGCTCCATATGACCAAAAACATCAGTAACTACAAGGCATGTGATATTTTGGGGTGGGAAGAAGAGGAAGAAATTTTGTAAATTACCACTTCCTCTTTTGAGGTATGAAATATAGTATGAGTTATGAGTAGCATCCTTTTCAGACTTAAAAAATCAAGTCTATATAAAGAACACTGGAAAAAATAAGTTGACAATAATCCTGGTTTTGAGATCATGCCATTTCTCCTGATTCATCATATTATTTCTTTGAATGAAAGCAAGGACTATCCTAACACTTCATATGTAGATGCATAGTCATATAAATAAGATATTCTCTTAAGTAATTCAAGGAACTTGGATACTGAGTAAATGTCATGTAATAAAGAATGAGTGGGAGTTAACTAGGTAAAGAGAGAATGGGAGCAAAGACTTGAAACAGCATGGTATGTGCAGAGAATCGCTCCCAGAGGCGAGACAGGGAGTGGAAAAAATCTGATCAGAGAGTCTTAACTGATATCTTAAGAATGAGTAAGCCAATATGTATACATATTGAAAATAATAAAAACCCCTCAAAGTATCAAGGTGGTTAAAAAGCTATAGGACATAACAATATTATTTATAATAGCCAAAAGGTGGAAACAGCACAAATTTCCATCAATGGATAAGCAAAATGTGGTCTATCTATGCCATGGAATATTATTCCACCATAAAAAGGAATGAAGTACTGTTACATGCTACAACATGGATGAACCCCGTGGCCACTAAAGACCACACACTGTATGATTCCATTTACAGGAAACGTCCAGAATAGGCAACTCCATAGAGACAGAGAGTATATTAGTGGTTGCTTGTGGGCAGGTGGGGTTTGGGAGGGGGAATAGGGGGATGATAGCTAAAAGGTATGGGGTATCTTTTAGAGGTGATGGAAATGTTCTAAATTTGACTGTGGGGCTTCCCTGGTGGTGCAGTGGTTAAGAATCCGCTTGCCAATGCAGGGGACACGGGCTCGAGCCCTGGTCTGGGAAGATCCCACATGCCTCGGAGCAACTAAGCCCGTGAGCCACACTGAGCCTGCACTCTAGAGCCCGTCAGCCACAACTACTGAAGCCTGCGCGCTAGAGCCCGTACTCTGTGACAAGAGAAGCCACTGCAATGAGAAGCCTGTGCACCGCAACAGAGTAAACCCCAGTAACCACAACCAGAGAAAGCCCGCGTGCAGCAACAAAGACCCAAGGCAGCCAAAAATAAATAAATAAATAAATTTATATTTGTGAATATACTCAAAACTATAGAATAGTATACTTTAAATATGTGAATTGTATGGTGTGTGAACTACATCTCAATAAAACCTTTTTTTGTTTAAGCTGTAGGATTACTTACCAAGGGAAAGTCAGTTTAGAGGTTGTATTCTTTGGTCTTATGGATGTCGGAGGGAGAGTTCAAAAAGAGAAATTGCTCTAGAAATTTCTTTATTTCCTTTAGAAAACGTTTAGTCTTGGTTGTTCTAGAAGCACAAGTTCTTGTTTTCTCGTTGATTTGAATATGTAAAGAGTGCCAGAAAGAAAAAAAAAACCACTTTGTAGCTCTCTAATCGTTTGTAAAGTTTATGGTAAGAGTTAGCTGTTATGAGTTAAGATTTAGAATCTTGCTGTGCATCTTGGTTAAGATCATATAGTGTGATGGCCACTGGACTCTGAGATATGCAGATACACTGTGGATTTAACTTATCCACAAATCTCAAGTGGAAAAGGGAGGAGATAGCCAGAATGGAAGACAAGATGTTTGTCCTGGCATTTGTTTCCCCCTTCATCAAGAGTATTGTAAGGTCTCCCACTAGGATGGCTAAAATTAAAAGGACTGATATACATGCACCCCAGTGTTCATTGCAGCACTATTCACAACAGCCAACACATGGAAGCAACCTAAATGTCCAGCTACAGAGGAATGGATAAAGAAGATGTGGTACATATATACCATGGAATATTACTCAGCCATAAAAAAGAATGAAATAATGCCATTTGCAGCAACATGGATGGACCTAGTGGTTATCATACTAAATGAAGTGTCAGACAAAGACAAATATATGGTATCACTCATATGTGGAATCTAATTTTTTTAAAAAATGATACAAATGAGCTTATTTACAAAACAGAAACAGACTTACAGATATCAAAAGAAAACTTATGATTACCAAAGGGGAAACGTGGGTGGGAGGGATAAATCAGGAGCTTGAGATTAACATATGTACACTATTATATATAAGATAGGTAACCAATGAGGACCTCCTGTATAGCTCAGGGAATTATAGCCAACATTCTGTGATAACCTATATGAGAAAAGAATCTGAAAAAGGATCAATACATGTATATGTATAATTGAATCACTTTGCTGTACACCTGAAACTAACACATTGTAAATCAACTATACTCCAATAAACATTTTTAAAAATAAAAATAAATTTAAAAAATAATAAAATTAAATTAAAATGACTGATGATTCCAAGTGTTGTCAAGGATGTAGAGCCATCTCTGTCTCGCTGGTGGAAGTGTAGATGGTACGACCACTGTGGCAAGACTGTTTGGCAACATATATATATATATATATATATTTTTTTTTTTTAACGGCTTCCCTGGTGGCACAGTGGTTGAGAATCCGCGTGCCGATGCAGGGGACACGGCTTCGTGCCCCGGTCCGGGAAGATCCCACGTGCCGCGGAGCGGCTGGGCCCGTGAGCCATGGCCGCTGAGCCTGCGCGTCCGGAGCCTGTGCTCCGCAATGGGAGAGGCCACAACGGTGAGAGGCCTGTGTACCGCAAAATAAATAAATAAATAAAATTAAAAAAAAAAAATGTATTTATTTATTTATTTTTGGCTGTGTCGGGTCTTCGTTGCTGTGCGCGGGCTTTCTCTCTAGTTGCGGCGAGCGGGGGCTGCTCTTCATTGTGGTGCACAGGCTTCTCTTGTTGCAGAGCATGGGCTCTAGGCGCCTAGGCTTCAGTAGTTGCGGCTCATGGGCTCTAGAGCTCAGGCTCAGTAGTTGTGGCTCACGTGCTTAGCTGTTCCGCGGCATGTGAGATCTTCCTGGACCAGAGCTTGGACCCGTGTCCCCTGCATTGGCAGGCGGATTCTTAACCACTGCGCCACCAGGGAAGCCCTGTTTGGCAATATTTACTAAAGCACTTCCACTCACGGAAACACACCCATTGTCAGTGAGGGCTTCTGTCCACCAAAGACATGTACGGGAGTGTTCAGAGATGCTTTATTCATAATTGTCAAAAACTGGTAATAGGGCTTCCCTGGTGGCGCAGTGGTTGAGAGTCTGCCTGCCGATGCAGGGGACACGGGTTCGTGCCCTAGTCCGGGAAGATCCCACATGCCGCGGAGCGGCTAGGCCCGTGAGCCATGGCCGCTGAGCCTGTGCGTCTGGACCCTGTGCTCCGCAACGGGAGAGGCCACAACAGTGAGAGGCCTGCGTACCGCAAAAAACAAAACAAAACAAAACAAAACTGGTAATAACCCAGCTATCTGTCGAGAGTAGAATGGATAGGGACTTCCCCGTGGTCCAGTGGCTAAGACTCCATGCTTCCACTGCAGGGGGCGTGGGTTCAATCCCTTGTCCGGGGACTAAGATCCCACCTGCAACAAAGCCAAAAAAAAAAAAAAAAAAAAAAAAAGAGTATAATGGATAAATTAAGGTATATTAATATTAATACAATAGTATACTCACAAGAATGGAAAAGAATGAACTACTTCTATTGCTACACACAATAATGGAGATGAATCTTATAATGTTGAATAATGAATTCAGACTCCAGAGTAGATGCCGTAACAGCCCATTTATATAAAGTTCAAAACCAGGTAAAACTAATAATCTCTGATGATAGAGGTCAGAAGAGTGGTTATTAATGGGGGGAGTATGCTCTGGGAGGGGGTAGTCTTCTGGGGTGCTAGAATGTTCTATATTTTGATGAGGATTATCATTATTCAGCTGTAGAAATAGGTGAAAAGTAACCCAGCTTTGACCTTAAGATTTATGTGCTTTATTGGATGTAAATTATACCTCAGTATTAAGAGTATTGCAAAGCAGGGACTTCCCGGGTGGTCCAGTGGGTAAGACTCCGTGCTCTCAATGCAGGGGGCCCGGGTTCGATCCCTGTTCGGGGAACTTGATCCCAAATGCCACAACTAAGATCCTGCGTGCTGCAACTGGGACCCCGCACAACCAAAATCAATCAAAAGGAGTATTGCAAAGTAAAGTCGTCTATCCCAGTAGTTTCCAAACTGGTGTGCACAGGACAATCCATTGGATATAGGAAGAAAGTATTAGCATCTCTATTTTTTATTTCCTCTTCTTTTAAAAAATTTAACTATATTTGATTTATAATACTGTGTTAATTTCAGGTGTACAGCTTCAGGTTCTTTTCCATTGTAGGTTATTACAAGATATTGAATATAGTTCCTATTTCTTCTTTTCAAAATCTCTACTAAAAGAATACACATTGGGAGTATGTATTCAGAATTTTTTACTGAAGGACATGCAATGAGAAACTTTGGTGGGGGAGCACTGATCTATTATACCCAGGGCACCAACATTCAACAAAAAAGGAACACGCTGGTTACCTTAAGCACCTATGTATGCTTGCTTAGCTACTCCCACCTGGATGTGATCACCAAAACTATTTAGTCTCTTACTTAAAAAAAACTTGTCAAAAACTACCCAAGGGAGGGATCCAATGTGTTTACATAAGCACAGCAAGTAGATTCCAAATTTCTGGGCCCCAGAAGAAACAGCAGAAAGAAGACTGAATATCCTACGTTGTCAGACCACTTTTTCCATCCTTGGGAAGGGCAAGCAGCGCCTCACTAATTAAATTCTCTACTCCAACTAGTCAAAGGAATGGCTATTGAGCCACCTCATGAGAAGTCAGAGATGATGAAAGACTGTGCATGAGTCATGAAAATTAAATATAATGTCTTTACTTATTTAATTGTTGCTAAATTCCTCCTTTTTTTTTTCTTGGTTATGTGTAATGAGGTTCCTTCATTTGTTCATGTGACCATGAAACATTCGAGGAAGGAAATTTACCCTGAAAAATGGGTAGCCAAAATTCATTTATCTCATACATATATATTAAGAGCCTACTGGGCTTCCCTGGTGGTGCAGTGGTTGAGAGTCTGCCTGCCAATGCAGGGGACATGGGTTCGGGCCCTGGTCCGGGAAGATCCCACATGCCGTGGAGCAACTGGGCCCCTGAGCCACAACTACTGAGCCTGCGCGTCTGGAGCCTGTGCTCTGCAACAAGAGAGGCCGCGACAGTGAGAGGCCCGCGCACCGGAGCAACTGGGCCCGTGAGCCACAACTACTGAGCCTGCGCGTCTGGAGCCTGTGCTCTGCAACAAGAGAGGCCGCGACAGTGAGAGGCCCGCGCACCGCGATGAAGAGTGGCCCCCGCTCGCCGCAACTAGAGAAAGCCCTCGCACAGAAACGAAGACCCAACACAGCCAAAAATAAATAAATAAATAAAAAATAAAAATAAAATTAAAAAAAAAAAAGACCCTACTACATGAGGCGTGACTCTAAGGTTTGGGGACAAAATAACGAATGGTGAGACAATCAATAAAGAAGGCGACAAAGATAATTTTGAAGTTTTGTGAAGGAAAACGTTCATGCCCTAGCAAGTGACTGGGATGGGGAGACACTGGCCAGAGAAAAGGGGAGAGAGGTAGGAACTGAGGCCAGAGAGGTAGGTGGGCTGGATCCACTTCTAAGCCATGGTATGGATGGGCAGGTAGCACTGAGATGTAACAGATCCACCTGTGCTTTAAAAAATGTGACCCTCCACAGGGGGTGCCTTTTTTGGGGAGATGTACCGAGAGGAGAACATTTTTATAGAAAATCTTCCTAGAGAGTGTTGACCAAAAAAATTAATCAATAGTCAATCTAAAAAAGAAATGAAAAATTTTACTTGAGCCAGCCTGAGGATTATAAGTTGGGAGAGCGTCTCAGAGAGCTCTGAGGACTGCTCCCAGGAGGTGAGGGGGAGGTTAGTATAGGTGAGATTCTGGTGAAGGGGTGCATGCAATCAAGCACACGTCTTGACAGAAGGTTGCTGCTAGTCACCAGGGAGAGACATCTTAGTGGTTTTAGTGCTTTTCTACGTATGGGAAGATGCAAGAAACTGGGTTCACAAAATCCTCTCCCGAAAATATTTGGGGACCAGTTCTGCCAGTTTTCCCAGAGCACAAAGTGACTCATCCGCAGGAGGTGTTGTAGGTCAGTGACTACAGCAGCCAATGACTAGACTTCCGTAGAACCGGATGGTGGGCACCATTCTTTATTTTACAAGCCCTTCCTTTCCGTCTTAATGGCAACCAAGGTTTGGGAGGCATCTCGTGACCAGTTTGTCTCATGGCACTAGGAATGTGCATTCCCAGGTCAGGTGGGGATTTTGTGGATGGGCCACTCAGTGTGCTATTACTGGACTAGGCTCTGTTAACGGTAACCAAAGGCCTCTGGACCACCTGTCTTACTGGTCTGTCATGGTCCAGGAAACGGTTCCTTCTTGTTGCTTCTTCCCATATCTAGAGCTACACTATTACAATCATTGATCTTATAGAACTATATTTTTGATCAAGTCATCTAGTCATCATTAAATTTTTTAAAAATTTATTTATTTTATTTTTTATTTATTTTTGGCACATTGGGTCTTCGTTGCTGCGTGCAGGCTTTCTCTGTTTGCAGCAAACGGGGGCTGCTCTTCGTTGCAGCGCGCGGGCTTCTCATTGTGGTGGCTTCTCTTGCTGCAGAACATGGGCTCTAGGCACACAAGCTTCAGTAGTTGTGGCACGTGGGCTTCAGTAGTTGTGGTGTGTGGGTTTCAGTATTTGTGGCTCTCGGGCTCTAGAGCGCAAGCTCGGTAGTTGTGGCGCACAGGCTTAGTTGCTCCTTGGCATGTGGGGTCTTCCCAGACCAGGGCTCAAACCCATGTCCCCTGCATTGGCAGGCGGATTCTTAACCACTGTGCCACCAGGGAAGCCCTGGTAATCATTAATTTTATCTGAGGTCCAGTCACACATTTGGTAATGCAAGAAACAATAATCTTGTAAAATAGGCAGAATACAAGAAATATAGCTAGGGCTTCCCTGGTGGCGCAGTGGTTAAGAACCCGCCTGCCAATGCAGGGGACATGGGTTCGAGCCCTGGTCTGGGAAGATCCCACATGCCACGGAGCTACTAAGGCCGTGTGCCACAACTACTGAGCCTGCGCTCTAGAGTCCATGAGCCACAACTACTGCGCCCACGTGCCACAACTACTGAAGCCCGTGCGCCTAGAGCCCGTGCTCCGCAACAAGAGAAGCCACCGCAGTGAGAAGCCCACGCACCGCAATGAAGAGTAGACCCCGCTCGCCACAACTAGAGAGAGCCCGGGCACAGCAATGAAGACCCAGTACAGCCAATAAATAAATAAATAAAAGATGAAGGGAAAAAAATGAAAGAAATATAACTAGTAACATTAGTAGTCATAAGTATTTAAGCTAAGAACTTTCATTACGTGCATCCCAGTATCTCCCCAGGTGTCTGACCAGTCAGCTCTGCACCAACCTTCTTTTTTCTTTTTTAAAAATATTTATTTATTTGGCCACATCAGGTCTTAGTTGCAGCACGAGGGATCTCTAGTTGCAGCGCACAAGCCCTGAGGCATGTGAAGTTTTAGTTCCCCTACCAGGGATCGAACTCGTGTCCCCTGCATCGGAAGGCAGATTCTTAACCACTGGACCACCAGGGAAGTCCCTGCACCAATCTTTATAGGGGAACCAATATATTGGTATTTTATATAGTGCTCACCAAAGATGTCTGCACATGCAAGGCAAGTGGTAGCTCATTGTGACCTGTTATAGGATTGCGAAAGGAATGGCATCTTCTAAGGCAGTGGTCCCCAACCTTTGTGAGACCAAGGACTGGTTTTGTGGAAGACAATTTTTCTACGGATGGGGGGGGATGGTTTCAGGAGGTAGATGGGGGGGATGGTTCAGGAGGTAATGCGAGCGATGGGGAGTGGTAGATGAAGCTTCGCTCGCTCACCTGCCACTCACCTCCTACTGTGCAGCCCTGTTCCTAACAGGCTGTGGAGCGGACCGCTATCGGTCCACGGCACAGGGGTTGGGGATCCCGGTTCTAAGGAGTTACATGGCTGGTGCTAGAAGAAGAAAAATTGAGCTTTATGGTTATGCAGGTATTTCTGCCATAGGGGAGGTCTGGTTATGCATAATGCAGATGCACAATGCACACTAGAGAGAAGAGGCCAAAACAAGCAGAGAAAAAGTTTTAAGTTTTTCTTGTCTTAAAATGCGAAATTTTCTTTTTTTTGGCCATGCCGTGCTGCATGCAGGATTTTAGTTCTCCAACCAGGGATCGAACCTGCGCCCCATGCAGTGGAAACGCAGAGTCTTAAGCACTGGACTGCCAGGGAAGTCCCATGTGAACTTTTATTTCATCAAGACCTTTGTTTCTAATTTGAGCAAAGGTGCCAGTGTGCCTCAGTTGGCGACTTGGATTTTATGTTAAGTGACAATGGTGAGCCAGTAAAAAGTGTGAAGCAGGACAAGATGAGATCGGGCTTATGTTTTAAGAATATACTTAGGGAAGGGGACGGAGAATGGCTGTATGGAGACAAGACTGTAAAGATAAAAACGATCGTGGCTAATAAAAATATAATAAATATAACAACAAAAAGTATCCTGGCTAATTATGTATTTGAACTTAAATTCAAATATATTTATATTCCATAAAGCTACTTCTTTGGCATATCAAAAGCTAGCCCATTACCTATCAGAACTGTGCATGTCTGTTAATCTTCCACCAATTTATTTGATAAATAAATTTTCCTAATCTAAAATTATTTTGAGGGATAATTGACATATAACATTAGTTTCAGGTGTACAACATAATGAGTCAATATTTGTATATACAATGAAATGATCACCACAATAAATCTAGTTAACATCCAGAGCTTTATTCTGAACAATGAAACCAGTGTTAAGACTGGGAAAGAACTCCTTTTTTAGCGCAGCTTGAGTCCATGAAGCCGGAACGTTCATTTCCATTTGTTACGTTCTAGTGCCACCACTTGACCCTTTCATTCCTTGCACATTTATGCCCAAGAATAAAACCACAGGCTCTACTTGTGATCTCAGGCTTATAATTACAGTTTTCTTAAGGTTCAATCACATAGATATTAAAGAAATACAAATGTAAATACCGAGACACTATTTTCACCTATCAAATTAGCAAAAAGTTTTAAAAAGTATGATTGCCAGGACTTCCCTGGTGATGCAGTGGTTAAGAAGAATCCACCTGCCAATGCAGGGGACACGGGTTCGATCCCTGGTCCTGGAAGATCCCACATGCCATGGAGCAACTAAGCCCACGTGCCACAACTGCTGAAGCCCGTGTGCCTAGAGCCTGTGCTCTGCAACGAGAAGCCACCGCAACGAGAAGCCTGTGCACCGCAACAAAGAGCAGCCCCTGCTCACCGCGACTAGAGAAAGCCTGCGCGCAGCAACGAAGACCCAACACAACCAAAAGTAAATAAATTAAATTAAATTAATTTAAAAAAAAAAGTATGATCACCCAACGTTGGGGAGGATACAGTAAAGCACACATTCATGTTTCTGGTAGGAACAGGCTTTTGTGAAGAAGACCTTTTGAAATGCATGCAGTTTGGCAATTTGCATCCAGTCTTTAAAATGTCCTCCTGAGAGTTCCCTGGTGGTCCAGTGGTTAGGGCTCTGAGCTTCCACTGCAAGGGGCACGGGTTCAATCACAGGTTAGGGAACTAAGAGCCTGCAAGCCACTCGGCATGGTCAAAAAAAAAAAAATCCTTTACTCCCTTTGATCTGGTGAATCTGTTCCTGGGAATGTATCTGAAGGAAATAACTCCAAATAAGGAAAAAGCTTTGTGGAAAATATTGGTGTAAATTTCCAGAAGAGAGCAAGTGGATGACCATCTAAACCTCGTGCAAGTAGGAGGTTTACAAACGAGGGGATTAAGGCTTTGAGACGTTATGTAACTCGTCCAGGATCACACAGCTAGTAGGTGATAGAGCCAGAGGTCAAACCCAGACTTGTTTTTTATCCAAAACCCATGCTTTCAGTCATATTACGTTGTTTCCTGTACAGAAATAATATTTTTCTCAACAGGCAAAGCAAAGGCAAACAAATTCTAGTATTATCAAATTCAGTTTATTCACAAGTAGAGCAAAAGACTACACAGGCAGGAGAGAGGTGTGAGTGACGTTTCTGTGCGCTGGGTGGGTCCCAGCTGCAGGCTCTCAACTCCACGCCACCCTTGCAGGCCAGCTTCCACCCTGCCCTGTCCTGCCGGGGGCCTACAGCCTGCAGACCGCATCTCCCAGACCCCCTGCCAGATGGCTTCTGTTCATTCCTGCTATTTCTTGGCACTGGCACGAGAATCAGGAGGCTGGAGAAAGCAAAACGCTGCCTCTTTTCCCTTCTGGAGGCGGCATTACTAGCCGAGGGTGACCAAGCGCCGCGCGGGCAGCAGTGCCGGGGTGGGGGGGGGAGGAGGCTCAGCCTCCGGAACAGCAGCGCCCGAGCTCCGAGGCAAAGCAGCTTCCTTTTCTCTTTTTTAAATTAATTAATTGTTTATTTAATTTAATTTTTATTTTTGGCCGCGTCGGGTCTTAGTTGCGGCACACGGGATCTTCGTTGAGGCGTGCAGGATCTTTTCACTGCAGTGCACTGGCTCTTTGCTGCAGCTCACGGGCTTCTAATTGTGGCGTGCGGGTTTTCTCTTCTCTACTTGTGTCGTGCAGGCTCCAGGGCACATGGGCTCTGTAGTTGTGGCACACAGACTTCTCTCTAGTGGCGTGCGGGTTTTCTCTTCTCTAGTTGTGGCACACAGGCTCCAAGGCACGTGGGCTCTGTAGTTGTGGTACAGCGGGCTCCAGAGCACATGGGCTCTGTAGTTGTGGCACTCAGGCTCTCTAGTTGAGGCACGCAAGCTCAGTAGTTGCAGCACGCAGCCTTCGTTGCCCTGCGGCATGTGGGATCTCAGTCCCCTGACCAGGGATCTAACCTGCGTCCCCTGCATCGGAAGGCAGATTCTTTACCGCTGGACCACCAGGGAAGTCTCAAAGCAGCTTCTGATGTTAGGCAAACAGCCCCTTCCCTTTAGTTTCTCCAGCGCCCCCTCTTCATCTCCCTTTTGCCTTTCAGTCCTCTTGACAGCTCTGTAACCAATTCCTGACACTCAGTCCTTCTCTGCTTCAACTAGCTAGAGTGGTTTCTGTATTTCTGGCTGGCCGCTGACAGATACGCTCTGCAGCGAAGATTATATACATATTTACTAGAATGACGTTAAAAAGACTGATATTCTTATCTATATAGATGGAAAAAATAGGATATAAGTAGTTGCTTTTCTTATGGGGGAGCAAAAAACTTTCCTTCATACAGAGTGCAAAAAACTAATAGTCTCTACAAGTTATACACGTAACTGGCAAAGAAAACATTTATTAATTTGTGACATGAGTTCTTTATGAGACAGTTATGCTATTATTAAGCATCTTAGTTATTACTTCTCTAGGAACATCTGACAATAGGTACTGTACATAGATTGCACAATTCAAAAACTGTAATAAATAGGGTCAGTTGATAACAGATTCCAAGCTTCCTCTTATTCTTCCTGAAAAAAGTTTTGATGATCTACTATGATCCATTAAGAAACACCTAAATGGGAAGAAACACAGAAGCATTTTTATGAATGTCACTTAGTTTTTCAAATAGAAAATGGTTTGATAAACTATAGAACTTAAGCCCTTAACTATATTGCTAAAAATCTACATATGAGATTATTTTGCATTTTAGACAGATATGATTGGAGAAAAACAGATACATTTTAAGGGCCACAAATCTGTCTCCTGAATCAATATTCTCCCTTTTTGAAAAAAGTAATCTTATGCCATTGAGCACAACAGACTGGAAGTGGAGAAGTGAAGTTATTAATGGATGTTAACAAAATGCAGGCTTATTTTAATGTGACTGATCTGGACCAAGGGAAGAAAAAAACCGCTAATAACTTAATTATGTCCACTAAAACTACCAAAACATGATCAAAATTAAAATTTTTACCTTATATTTAGGTTCAGAACAGGAATAAAAGTGATTTACGTGCATATTTTATACACAAAAACATTTGGAAGAACGTACACCAAATTATTAACAATGATCTTATCTCTGGTTTCTGAGATTTCAAGTTATCAGTTTTGTTATTATTATTTTTGCTCTTCCAGATTTAAAAAAAAAAATTATCTATCTATCTATCTATTTATTTGGCTGCATTGGGCCTTAGTTGTGGCATGCAGGATCTTTCGTCATGGCACACAGGCTTCTCTCTAGTTGTGGCACGCGAGCTGCAGAGAGCATGGGCTCCGTAGCCGTGGTGTGGCCTTAGTTGCCCCGTGGCATGTGGGATCTTAGTTCCCCGACCAGGGATCCAACTGGCGTCCCCTGCATTGGAAAGCGGATTCTCAAACTCTGGACTACCAGGGAAGTTCCGCTCTTCCAGATTTCCTTTTGTTTTTCTATAGTGAACATATATGTCCTAGCTAATTAAAGAAGTAGTAATAAAAGCAATGGATACTCCAGCACAACATTAATTAAGCCCTTTAAAATTTAGTTTGTCGGGGAGTTCCCTGGCGGTCCAGTGGTTAGGACTCTGCCCTTTCACTGCCGTGGGCCAGGGTTCAATCCCTGGTTGGGGAACTAAGATCCCTCAAGCTGCACCGTGTGGCCAAAAAAATTAAATAAATAAAGCTCAGAGTGGAACCTAGGCCTCTTGATTCCTGGTCTGGACTCTCTCATACAAAAAGTGAAAAATAAAAATACATGCAGTCACGCATAGAAATACATTTATCTCCAGAACAGGCTGGCTCAATTTTAAGACCGTAGAAATAAAAATCGTGTCAGGTTAGAACCCAGTAACTCTGGGCCAGATTTACCTTCAGAGTTTCACAGGGAGTGGCTTCTGGTGGCACAGGTTTCCCACAATGCTTGTAATATTCAGTTATAAAGATTGAAGCTTCATCTAAACTATGGAATCAGAAAGAAGAAGAGGGGCATGAGGAAAATGCGGGAGTGATAAATACGTTTGCCCTTTCCACTGTGGTGATGGCTTCATAGGTGTATACACATACCAAAATTTATCAAGTGGCATACTTGAAGTATGTGCAGTTGATTATAAATATCAATTTTACCTCAAAAAATGCTCCTTGTCCATAAATGACAACCTGTAATTATGGTTGGATCACAAGTGGTAAACAAGCAGAAAGAAATCCATGGCATGGCACTGAGAAAGTGACACCTCCCAGGGATCAGCACAGTTAGACCAAATGTACGGATGGACCCAGAAATATTTCAGTCCTGACTAAGCTTTCCCTTTCTTCTGTGCCAGCCCATTTCTCCCTTCTTTTTACTTTCCAAATCCCCTCGAACCCTATCCCAAGAAGCTTACTGTTTCTAAACTTGTGGGTGCTGGAAAATTAGATAACCAAGCTTAGCAAAAATTATGTTACATATAGCCATTGATTCTTCGGTCAAGTGTCTAAGGAGTAGAGTTGTGATGTAGGGTTTTAGAGCAGGACTATTTTGGGAGGTCAGGCAGCTTGATTAATTGTCTGCTTCCAAGTTTATGTTCCAAGAGATTGGATTACAAGACAACTAACCTCTTAGTATGTGTTAGTAGCAAGATATGTGTAACGTAGTGATGCTACAGCTTAATTATTTGGAGCCTTTCATTACAATCAAATAGCTTTACGATTATTTGATATTTTCCTCCAAAATAAAGATAAATTTTAAGGAAATTCTACATTAAGTTGTTTTTAAAAAAATTTTATTAACTTACCTTAACTCATTTGCCAAATAGTTTACTAGTTCAGTGACGTTGCTGGTATTCATCATGTGTGATTTCAACACTGGGAAGTATTTTGTCTTTGCCAGAATCCCAAACTCCTTCTTATCTATGATATTATTCAGGACCAGACTTCTAACCTGTAGAATGACAGGTATCATCATATGCAAAATGTGTTAGATGCCATGTCATCCTATTCAATACCAAAACATTTCTGACAATTAGAAGTTAAATTATCATCGCATCGTGACTAAGCCTCCTCTTTGAGGGGGTGGGCAGGGGGGACTGCTTTGGTCCATTTCAGTATACAGTGAATAAATAAAAAGTTGCTGTGAAGCACTTTGGGACTTTCTGCAAGGAAAACTGTTCACAGTGACAAGTACTGAAGGCTACAGAGTTTCCACTGAGTAGAGCACTAAATAAACAAGACAGCCAGGGTCCCTGTGTTTTAAAAATTTAATGAGGCTTTAATGAAAGCAAAATAATTGTATATATTAACAAACAGATCAAGTTGGTAAGTTTTCAGCTTAATCTTGGTTTGGGGAAAATTTATTACCTTCTAATATCACGTTTTTCATAACAAAAGGGAGACGAAATTGCCTCTTACTTGATGTGAAAACCCTGCCAGCTGGCCAGTATTCATATGTTCCTCTAACTGCTGTAAAATGATCTGAGGATCACATGAGCACAGAAAATTCTAGAGAAAAAAAATCAAAACATAATTAATGGAAAAGTATAATTACTACTAATTTCTGTCAAACCTGGAAGGTTTGCATTTTTAAATTTGAAATATCATAAAGCATATCTACTATAGGAAAAAAACCACCTCTATCAACAACAACAACAAAATTCTTGAAATAAGGAAAAAAAGCATTTTACAAATAACTATTCCAACAGCAAAGAGTTGCTTAATAAGCATTTTGTCATTCTAAGTGCCAAAAGGAATCTATTTAAATATTAAAACTCTGAAAAGCATCAATGGATGAGTTTAAGAAGTCAAAAAGGAACAAAGTCAAAGACAGGCACAGATGGCTCTGAAAAAATGCAACGAATACAGCAAGTGAGAAATAAAAATTATGCGTGCTCATTTATATAGATCTCTATGTACTGGCTTCTCTACCCGTGGGGAAATAATTTTGTAAAACATTTCCAAATGCTTTGTTCTATTTATTCTATAGTATAAAGGGGATGGGAGTTATTTTTAGAAGTTCTATCCTCAGAATGCTCCTGGTGCCTTTGTTAGCCACCCACACACAACCTGACTCTTCTATCTCCCGCATCTAATCACCAAGTAAAGCTGCATCTTTCACACCTAGTTCATTTTCCTTGCCACCACCCTACTTTGGGTACTTATCCCCTCAGGCTTCCCCTGCCTAGCCACAAGATTGTTGGATAATTCCTATTCAAATGCAATGATTCCCAAGAGTTTCACTTCTCACCCCCTCTCTCCTCTGATCAGGCCCACGTGGATTATTCCTTCAAAAATACTGCCTGATCATTTCACTTTATTCTGGCAGGAAAATTCACTGTTCCCCACTGATAAAGAATAAGGTGCAAACTCCTCTTCGGGCATCCCTCAGACAAACCTTCATCTGTCTCTCTCTCTCAGTCTTGCCTCCCACCAGACCCCCACACAAACCTTCCACCCCACTCAGGCTTTACAGGTTTGGTGAAAAGAAAGTGGATCCTTTTGCAGGGGACAGGCAGCATGAGACCTTGCACACCCTTGGCAGCCCCGGAGGAACAATTTGCAAGATACCTTTATTTCCTGGTGCCTTTTTTCCGAGTGGGGCATGAGC
Source organism: Physeter macrocephalus (assembly GCF_002837175.3). Taxonomy (NCBI): domain Eukaryota; kingdom Metazoa; phylum Chordata; class Mammalia; order Artiodactyla; family Physeteridae; genus Physeter; species Physeter macrocephalus. The sequence goes on along the minus strand of NC_041232.1, from coordinate 18,963,327 downwards.
ATTAGACAGGCTAATGCAAAAGCCGGAAGCTCTAACTGGACATACAGCCTGGCCACTCTGATCAGGTCAAGATCATCTGAAACTGGACATCTTCAAGAGAGCACGTTACTTAGTTAATAACCTATCATATTCACTAGATTATACTGGCCTTCCTAGTTTTCCAGAGTGGTTACCTGTCTATGGTTTCAATAATTTTAAACATTAAAGTGCTGGTGCATAACGTATGCCTAGTAATGAGTAGCTTGAGCCTTTTATGACATCCTTTGTGGAATAAAAGACTTGATCTACAGGAACACAGACTCCTGACTGCAGCTATAATTGTGTCTGAAAGTCTATACATGGCTAAAGACGAATACTTAGAAGACTCAAAATCTATGAGACAACACTATGATTTGCGGTAGTCACAAAATGTGCTCTATGCTCACATTAAAACTGGGTACAAAGTTTAGGGAATGCAGGTTGAATATAAGTTCACTAGTTGCACTGCATGTGGAAAGTAGACATTGTAAAAAATAATAGAGATATTTTATTTTCAAATCAAGTGGTATGCTTAACTCCTCCCCAAAAAGGAATTACTCATAGGAACGTTTATTAGAAAGGAATTTTATAAGCAACAAATCTGATTTTGGGGGGTAGGAAAACAAATATTTTACTTACTCTAGGACGGCGATGAGACTCTCACAACAATCTGACAGCTGACTGGGGCTTAAAGGACAAGAGGCTGAAAATAAAAAGCAACAATAATGTGTCTATACACATAACTATAAAATGCTACTGTCAGTGTGTCGGGGAGAGGGGAGAGAAAGATACCTGAAAGTAGCGGTATCTGAACCACGCGCTGCCAGGCTCTGCTGAAGTAGGGAACCTGCGGAAACAAATATTTTAAAGAATTCATGTCTGGGATCTTATGAACTTCTCTTTATTTAGCAGTCACAGAACTATATACACTTAGAGCTTATATTCTTGACGTTAAGACCAAAATTGTAAGTTGATATCTCCCAGTTCTAGATCATTAAGATTCTAGGAGAATTTTCTTCATGACTGTATATGTCAGGATATTAACATATAATCCTGGCTGATTCATTATTATTAATTTTGCTCTGCAAAATACCTTCTTATTTATATTTGAAAAAATTGATATATAGTTGATTTACAATATTATATGCATAGTGATTCAGTATTTTTACAGATTATACTCCACTAAAAGTTATTATAAGATAATGGCTATAATTCCTTGTGCTATACACTTTATCCTTGTTGCTTATGTTTCATATGTAGTAGTCCGTATCTCTTCATCCCATATCCCTAATTTGCCACTCCCCGCTTCCCTCTGGTAACCACTTGTTTTCTCTGTTTCTGTTTTACATACACACTCATTTGTATTATTTGTTTAGATTCCACATATAAGTGATATCTTACAGTATTTGTCTTTCTCTATCTGACTTACTTCATTAAGCATGTTACTGCAAATGGCAAAATTGTATTCTTTTTTTTTAATGGCTGGGAGTATTCCATTGTATCTATCTATCTACACCACATCTTCTTTATCCACTCATCTGTTGATGGGCATTTAGACTGCTTCTGTATCTTTGCTACTGTAAATAGTGTTACTATGAACACTGGGGTCCATGTACCTTTCCAATTCATTATTGTTGCATTTGGGAAAAAAGTGTCAAAACTCAATTCAGAAAACAAAATTTGTACTAAGTCTATGTATATGCCAGATATTGTGCTAGGACCATAGGAAAGGTGGAAGGAGAGAAAGAATTTCAAAAAATGAATAAGGCAACACATAAATTTCCATCAATAGGAGGAGTGGTTAAATAACTTATGATACATTTTATTCCACATTTTGGAGAACAATTAAGAGTTAAAAATAATGAAATACCTCAAAAGATTAAACATAGTTATTGCAAGACCCAATAATTCCACTCCTAGGTACACACTCAAGGGAAACAAAAACAAATGTTCACTTATACACAAATGTTCACAGAGCAGCATTATTCATAATAACCAAAAAGTGGAACCAACCCAAATATCGATCAGCTGATGAATGGATAAATAAAATGTGGTCTATCCATACGATGAAACATTATTCAGTAATAAAAAGGAAAGATATGGGACTTCCTTGGTGGCTCGGTGGTTGAGAATCCGCCTGCCAATTCAGGGGACATGGGTTCGAGCCCTGGTCCGGGAAGATCCCACATGCCGCGGAGCACCTAAGCCCGTGCGCCACAATTACTGAGCCCGTGCTCTAGAGCCCGTGAGCCACAACTACTGAGCCAGTGGGCCACAACTACTGAAGCTTGCGTGCCTAGAGCCCATACTCCGCAGCAAGAGAAGCCACTGCAATGAGAAGCCCACACACCACAACAAAGAGTAGCCCCCGCTCGCTGCAACTAGAGAAAGCCCGTGTGAAGCAACGAACACCCAATGCAGCCAAAAATAAATAAATTTATTAAAAAAAAAAAAAGGTATGATACACTGATACATGCGATAATGTAGCTGAACCTTGAAAACATTATGGTAGGTGAAAGAAGCACAAAGGCCACATATTGTATGACTCCATTGATATGAAATGCCCAGAATAGATAAATCCATAGAGACAGAAAGTAGACTAGTGGTTACCAGGGGCTGGAGGGAGGGGGGAAGAAGGAATGAATGATCCGTGATGGATATGGGGTATATTTTCAGGGTGAAGAGAATGTTCTAGAATTAGACAATGATGTTGGTAACACATTTTGTGAATATACTAAAAGCCACCTAACTGTACACTTTAAAAGGGTAAATTTTACGTGTGAATTATATATCAAAAAAAAAAAAAGATCTACACGTGCTGATGTGAAACAATCTCCAAGATACCACTGTTATGTGGAAAAAAACACTTGTGTCTAGAATGTGATTGCATTTATATGTACCAAAATGAATACATACACACACAACACCCACACCCACACATATAGGCGCCCACACCCCTGCTTATATGATAATAGTAAAGCTCTAGAAGAAAACACAAGAAATTGTCAACAGTAGTCACTTCTGGGGAGATAATTATGAAGGGAAATGGTAAAGAAAAATTTTCATGTTTTACTCAGCATATGTTCTAATTTCTTAAACTAAGAATAAATTATATATTTCTATTATATATATATTATGTGTGTGAACAACACATGAAATTTAGAAAAGATGAACAAGACATGGTCTTTGACTTTAAGGACCCTCAAAGTCCAAGAGGGGCAGTCGAATGTGTGATTTAAATAAATTATACCGTGACCAATGTTATAGTTGAGCCAAAGTTTTTTTTTTTTTTTGCAGTACGCGGGCCTCTCACCGCTGTGGCCTCTCCCGCTGCAGAGCACAGGCTCCGGACGCGCAAGCTCAGCGGCCATGGCCCACGGGCCCAGCTGCTCCGTGGCATGTGGGATCTTCCCGGACCGGGGCACGAACCCGCGTCCCCTGCATCAGCAGGCGGACTCTCAACCACTGCACCACCAGGGAAGCCCCCGGGCCAAAGTGTTTTGAAGGCATAAATGAAGATGTGATTCCTAAGGCCTGAAGAACTGGGAGAAGTGATGTCTTGGATGAGACAACGTCCAAGCTGAGTATTCTGGGTTCAGGCACCACTTTAATGGAACAGCATCCTGCAGCTTCACTGAGGAACTGACTACTTAATCCAGTGTATCCAGCACTAGCCAGTGAGTATAAAGATTAAATTCTGTAAAATTTACTTTAGAAAACTACATACCTGCCATAAAGAATAGATGCTAGAAATGGCTCTTAAAACCTTCCTTAGATAAGGAATCTGAAAAAATAAAACACAAAAGTTCTGAAGACCACCCAAACAGAAAATGCCAATGTGAAAATTAAACTTTCACAAGAATATCAGTAAAATTTATCTTCCATGAGGACCACCAGAGAAGGTCACTTAGAAATTCACAAACATCAAAAGAGGCCAGGGAAACTTCCATTTGTTTCCAATGAAATTTGTGTCAGTTTTGAGTTTGTACTTTCTCGGGCCTAACGCCAAGTTCTTTAAGTTGGGCATGAAGCCAGTGAGAGTGAATGTTTTCAGCATCCATCTGTTCAATAACAAGTATCAGTGCAAAATGTTTAGGAGATGCTGTGCAAAATCTTTAAAACATACTGCAGTCTAGCGCACTGAGTCTTACTTACCATTTTGAAGCCAAGAAGCTTTTGCAAGAGTCCATTCCAAAGCTGCAGGTCATAGATTTTGTATTCTAAACAAAGCTCAGTCACCAACCTTACGGCCTGAAGCAGACAAAAAAAAAAAATCATACTGTTTCAAGACACCAGTAAATCAAACCACCTTTGGAAAAGGTAGGGCAGCTAAAGACAAAACATGCTTATAGTCAAAGTGTGTCTATTGCCTAATTTCAGTGAAGGCCCTCATCTCTCTAGGGAAAGAAAAAAAAAATTATTCTTTTCCTTTCTTGCTGTTATGGACTCACAAACAGCATCTCAGACACCCCTTCCTCCCCCCTTTGTTTCTTCTGTCCTAGAACAGTTTGCCTGTTGGCCTCATACCCTTCCCGCCCTGGGCTCCAACTGCCTCTGAGACTACATTCCCACCAGTAACTAGAAGGAAGAGAAACAATACTCCCTACACAGGGAAGTCTGTCTCGAGGAGGACAGGCAGGACTTGGGGAGGGATTATAAAAGTGTCCCCTCGGGTAGGCAGGGATGGCTTCAGGCCTTAGGCTTTCAGGGAGAGAGGTAGGGCGACTTCCAAGTTGCCTTGTCACCTGCCAGGACAGGAAAGTCAGGAAGCCCTCAGAGCAGTAGACCTGTTCAGGAACCAAGAGTTTCTCTGGTTCTGTCTTTCAGAACTCTGAGTGGTGGCAGGCAGCTGAGTGAACACAAGAGCATCTGAGAAGATGGAGGCCCCACTGCTGGATGGCTCAGTGTACATACCATGGATTCGTGGCTGTGGTTTTTCCATAGACCTTTAATCATTCCTTCTTTAGGACTGTTGCAAAATAATTCATATGTGATGGGGATATTCAGAGCCTCAAATGATGCCAGAAAAGTTATACATTTCAAATAAGATCTGGAAAACAGAGGCATGTATGGGAATCATCCTCACTGACCATATTTACATTTAAAATAAAAGCCAGGGCTTCCCTGGTGGCGCAGTGGTTGAAAGTCCGCCTGCCAATGCAGGGGACATGGGTTCGTGCCCCGGTCCGGGAAGATCCCACATGCCGTGGAGCGGCTAGGTCCGTGAGCCATGGCCGCTGAGCCTGCGCGTCCGGAGCCTGCGCTTCGCAATAGGAGAGGCCACAACAGTGAGAGGCCCACATACCGCAAAAAAATAAAAAATAAAAATAAAATAAAATAAAAGCCAACCCTTGGAAATATCAGACAGTTTGTTGTTAAATGTCTATTTTAGGCTTCTAAATATAGTCATGGAATATTAGAAAGAAATCAATTTGAGGGGCTTCCCTGGTGGCACAGTGGATAAGAATCCGCCTGCCAATCCAGGGCACACAGGTTTGAGCCCTGATCCGGGAAGATCCCACATGCCGCGGAACAACTAAGCCTATGTGCCACAACTACTGAGCCTGTGAGCCACAACTACTGAAGCCCACGCACCTAGAGCCCGTGCTCCACAATAAGAGAAGCCACTGCAATGAGAAGCCTGCAAACTGCAACGAAGGGTAGCCCCCGCTCGCCGCAACTAGAGAAAGCCCGCGCACAGCAACAAAGAGCCAGCGCAGCCAAAAATAAATAAATAAATCTATATATATATAAAAAGAAATCAATCTGAGCAAGATGAAGAAAACACTCAGTTTCTAAATGTCTCAAAGACTCGAGGGAAACAAGATGTTCTTAATGGCCTGTTTCCCCTTTGCCAGAACGTCAAGGACACTCGAGGCAACAGAACCACGTTGACACGGCCCCTCTAATGCGTTCTTCTGAACTATGGGGCTTAAAAGTTATGCTTCCAAAGAATGTTTTCTATTAATACGATTTTTAAACTTCCACTTACTTCACTTCTTCAATGGGTTTTTTGAAGAGAGATTCTACAGTTTCCTTGTCAGCCAAATAGAGGAGACACTGCAGGGCTCGCGTCCTGTGGGCGAAAGTGAGCTGGTGCACGCCTAACATCTGTAAGACCAAAAGAGGTTTGTAGAGCTGTGCCGCGTGTTGTAGTTGGATAACTGAGTTTCCATCTAGGTAACATGAGCCACATCAGTTTTTAAAAGGCTAAAGTCTATGTCTGCCCTTAGGGAGTCAGTGGTTCTTAAAGTGTGTTCCATGGACCCCTGCATGGGGGTTGGAGGGTTTCTTACACTCTTTGAGAAGGAAAATAGTTAGAACCACTTTTGTAATAATACTATAATGGTATACGTGCCTTTTACACTGTGTTAATATTTGCACTGATGATGCAAAAGCACTGGTGGGTGAACGGTAGGAACACCCAACTGCTGTGGCAGCCACCACATTCTTCACATTTGCAGTATTGAAAACAAGAGACGTCCACTTAAGAAGGTTCTTGAAGCAATAAGAATTAATTTTATTAAACCTCAACTCCTGAATATACTACTATGAGTTCACACTTGAATACGTGTTACTATTAATTAATCAAAACATATTCATTAATGTTCTACATGACTAAACAGGAAGTACTCGTAAAGCACACTGCGACGCGACGGGTTTCTTCAGGGAAAAGCCCTTGTATGACTGAGCTGTGAGCTGAACCAGGCACTTTTCATGGAACACCATTTTTACTTGAAAGAATGACGATCAGATAAACTGATATGCAAGAAGGGATTTCCCCCACCTTGCGGTCAAGGACATACAATCAGCATCTCAGCCTTTTCCCCTTTCTTCCTTCTATCTACACCTTTACTCGCCCTCAGCTCCAACTGCCTCAGAGAGCATTTCTATATGCAAAAGCCTGAAGGCCTGAGATCGAGTTGCCTTTAGGGATAAGGGAAAGTTATCCCTAGAGTTTAGTGGGGAGGGGGTGTGACAGCTCAGGCAGGGCCTGGAGACCAGGGTGGAGACTTCTCTCAGGCTGGCTCGTTGGGGCCTCTGGTATTAGGGATGCAGCTGGACCAGGGCGTTAAAACAGTGAATGTGGATAACCCGTGGGGATTGTCAACAGCTGCATCACTCAGTTTGCCAAGCAGGATGTTTCAGAAGCCAGCACTAACCGGAGCTCGGCAGATACTACAGTCCTCATCTGTAGAGTAAGGCGTCCTTTGAGTAAGTACAGAGTGAGCATTATCTTAATCATTTGTAAATGGTAAATATGCAGGAAAAAATGTTAAGCTTAGATGCAAAGATGAGCTTTGACTAAGTTTGTAGAGCTTACAGTTGTAGCTGATGTTGCAAAAATGAATAGCATTCTTGAACTATAATCAACCGGACGAGACAGAAGGAGATACAGGACTCTGAAAAAAAATTGTTAATTACATTTAGACTTTAATTTAGTGAGATTAGCAAAACAAGAGACCTGTTTTACTGTCCATAGAAAAAGTCATTAGACATCCCAAACACAGGCCTGAAGGGCTATCTCCTTTAAAGGGTGCTTAATCTTTTCTTGAGTTCCTTCACAGCTAAAGAAGATAATAAAGACAATAAATGTCAAGCCTCAGTCCTCTCATCTATGAAATGGTTAGTCAACCTCCCAAAATTTATATTCTTTCTAGTTAAGGAATTAATACAAACCATACAAACCATAGCTGCAAAGTACATTGAACACTACACATGGAAACTTCAGGTTTAGTTCACAGGACCTTGTTAGTGGCACGTTTTAACCTCTGGACTCAGGGCTGACTGGCCCCCTCCAGAGAAGAGCAAGACAATCAGGTGTACTGGAAGGGGGTGTGTGGAGATTCCAGTGGGAAAAGGCAGGAAGTTATGAAACTGTCATGAAGTACCCTTTGGGATCTCCTTCTTGGGGTTCTCTCTCTCTCTCCCTCTCTGAACTGTTTCCCTCTAAGCCTGTCCAGGTGGCTGGTTCATTCAGATGCTCCACGAGCTACCTCTTGCTTACACAAAGGTGTCCCTGCCCTTAAAGGACTAAGCAAGGACGAAGGGGTGCCCAGAGGAAAAGAAGGGCATGGAGGGGATACTAGGCCAGTTCTCCCCAAACCAGGAAAAATTCTTTTCCAGTGTTTATCTTTCCACATCCTCTCTCACTATCAGATCTCCAGGGCCAATGTAGGGTGTAGGGCTTCATGAGTGAGCTGACCTACTTTGGTCCAGACCAGAATGGCAAAAAGCTGTGATGCATGCTACCACTCCCTTTCCCATGCCTATGCCAAGCATCATTAATAGATTACCACATTTTCTGATTTGAGTACAGATATAGTCTTCTCAAGAGAGCAAGCCACGACCAATCAGACTTAGCACAGTGCGTAACACCAATGTGCCTTTCTAGGTCTCAGTCTTAGGTTAGAAGGGAAAAAGAAATCCTGGTGGCCTATATCTGAACCAGCCTAGCTCCCCAGGTAGAGAGAACACACAGGGGTCTGGGGCTAGAGTCCTAGCTACAGAAGAGTTTTCCTTTGCTCGATGTACATTCTCTGCTAAAGGTGTTCTAGTAGGAACTCACTGAGGGTTCAGAAACTCTGGATCTTGGTTGTTTTTTATTTATTCCACTGGAGATACTTAACACACTCACAGCCACATATCAATGAACTGATTCTTCTCAGAGGTTCTGATCCAAGTTATACCAAGAAAGTCCAATGTCTAACACATTCATTGGTAAGACTCCTACTAGGCAACAGGATGTAGACAAACGTAAGTACAGGAAGAATACCTTCGTAGTGCTTCATCTTCCTGAAGTTCAAATAATTCTGATGGTGTCTTTGAAAAAGTGAAAAAAAAAGAAGTTAAAAATGGAAGAAAGTTGGTTGACTGTATAAGCTTATGAAAGTCTATTAGATGAAAAATCCCAATATACAAAATTGTATTTACAGGAGGAGGTGTAGCTCAGTGGTAGAGTGCACGCTGAGCATACATGAGGCCCTGGGTTCAACTCCCAGCACCTCCATGTTTGATGACAGCAAAAAAAGAAAAAAAAAAAAAAAAAAAAAAAGATTTATAAAAAAATTTTTATTTACAGACAGGGAATTACAGTGCAATTCATTACTTTATGAGAAGATTCTTGCTTTAAAAAATGGGTTTACTCACATTCATTCAGTCAACAAATATGTACTGAGCACTTACCATGCACCAGGTATTTGCCTGAGTGAATAAAACAAATATTCCTGTCCTCCTGGAGCTTACATTCATTGGGTAATTTTTAAAAAGAAAGGACTCCATGAATTTTATGAGTTATCCATTAATTCAGTATATATGTATGGGGACTTACAAAGAAATGCATTAGGTGCTATATGTATAAACACAGTTCCTGGTCTCAAGGGGCTTTCAGTTTAGGGCTCCAGATTTATGCGTAAGTTAAAACATGTGGGTTTGAGTCAAACACAGATTCTACGTGGCCTGGATATGCTTCTAAGTCCTCTGTTTCCACTGATACACAGTCCTTGCTCTTGGTAAATACTCAAGTAATACTTGTTAAAGTGAATGCCAAGTAATACAAAAACCACTAGTTGAAAATCTAATGTCATGTTAGTTACACTATTTGTTTAAAAATGGATTTCTTTTTTTCAAGGATATCTGCCTAGGTGGATAGAGGAATTATAGAATCTCCCTCATTAAATTCTGCCTGAAAACTCAGAAGAAACAATTCAGACGATTCTGCATTTGGATTGCCAAATCCCATCATAAATTTAGATGTTAATATTATTTCTAAAAAACGGATGCTATGCGTTCTCATATCTGAAGAGAACACACCACCTACAGAGTACAGCTGCTAAGAATCCATAACCTGAATCTAATCATGAGAAACAACAGTAAACCCAGAACGAGACATTTTATAAACCAAATGGCCTGCACCCTTCAAAAATGTCCAGGTCCCATCACAGATAAAATAGATTCAGGTAAGAATCCTCAGTAGAGTCTAAATCAGGGCACATGTGTGGTGCAGGGGGGGATCTGAAGAACAGAATATTTCACTGTCTCAAAACATCTCCCCTAATAATTATGAAAGGAAACGCAGTAACTATGTGGTACAGAAATGGACAACAGCATAACCAAGTTAGCTAAATTAACATCCCTATTAGGGCAAAGAGACATCGTGTGCCCCCAGATGTCAGACCCTGGGAAAGACACACCATCACTCAGGTAATACTCTATCCAAAATGCGTAACTCCAATCTTATCATGAGGACACAGACAAGCCCAAGCTGAGGGGCAAAATAACGGGCCTAAACTGTTCAAAAATGTCAGTGTCATGAAAGACAGAAAAGTTATGGAGCTGTTCTAGAGTAAAAGAGATTAGAGACATGACAAATAAACGCAACACGTAATCCTGGATTAGATTCCGGTCCCAGAGGAGAAAACTGCTGTAAGGAACATTATTGGCACGACTGGTTAAATTGTAACATGGACCATAAATTCAGGTATTCACACATATATATATGTATTTTATCAATATTGTATCAAAATTGTATCAATATTAAATTATCTGATTTTGATAATTATACTGTGGTTAAGTAAGAGAAAATCCTTGTTCTTTGAACTACAAACTTAATTCTTAAGGGGTAAAGGGGCATGACGCATGTAATTTACTCTCAAATGGTTCAGAAAAATGTTATGGGTAAATATATTATAGGGAGAGTGATGAAACAGATGTGGCAAAATGTTAAAAACTGATAGATCTGGGAGAAGGATATACAGGGAATTCTTTTATACTATTCTTGCAACTTTTCTGTACCTTTAAAATTATTTCAAAATAAAAAAATAAAATAATCACATGAATCTGAGTCTAAGAATAGGCCACTTCTTTTATACAGGAATTCATCTGAAATTCATTTAATTCATCAATTAAAAGGTAGAATGTATCAACTAATCATCAATTAAAAGGTAGAATGGGGGCTTCCCTGGTGGCGCAGTGCTTGAGGGTCCGCCTGCCGATGCAGGGGACACGGGTCCGTGCCCCGGTCCGGGAGGATCCCACATGCCGCGGAGCGGCTGGGCCCGTGAGCCATGGCCGCTGAGCCTGCGCGTCCAGAGCCTGTGCTCCGAAACGGGAGAGGCCACAGCAGTGAGAGGCCCGCGTACCGCAAAAAAAAAAAAAAAAAAAAGGTAGAATGTATCAACTATACTTCAATAAAAAAAATATTGGCAAGTTAAAAAAAAAAAGGTAGAATAGCAGCAAAACAATTTAAAGGAAAAGAAAATGTAAACAACCCCACTAAAACTCATCAGATAACAGAAGGTATTAAAATGCTCGAATGTTCCTTCTTCTAACATTCCGAGCTCCTAATTAGAAGTCGTTTCATTGCAAGACAAATAATTAGCCTTTGAGAAGAAGCCATCAGCTCATACTCAACAACAGACACTCTCAGAACAAGCACTTACTTCACCAGGCTTGGCAGACGGGCACAGCCATTTTTCCAACAACATGTCCCAGACTTTCTCCAAATTAATTTCATTGACTTCAGCTATTTCTTTGGCAGCCGCGTGAATATCTAAGATATTAAAGGTAAAGAATTACAGAAAGAAAACCTCAGGTTTTCAATGCAAGATACCTGGGAATCAAAAGGATAGGTCTCCTTGGGCAAAAAGATAAAAAGCGTTTGCCCTCACCAGGATAATCTTTGCCAGATGAATTCTGAATTCTTTGATTTACGCTGGGATGTTCGTACAGACTGACAATGAGATGTGCTGGTTTTCCGATCACTCTCAAATACTCTGCAGTGTTCAGCTTGTGGGCTATGAGTACAGCTTCCGTGCCTGATCGCCGGTACTGAATATGAAGCTTCTTCAACAGAGCTTCAGCTTTTTCACGTGTTTCATCCTTTTAAAAAATTCCAAGCAAAAAGAAACTCTTGTTTTCTAAATCGCAAGTGAGCCTAAGAATCCAGCTTTATCAGTCAAGGTCCCTCTCTGCCTTAGTTACACCCTTAAGTATCTACACCAAGCCTCATCTTCTTTTTCCATTTTAGGCATCCAACCCTTGAAAACACCTATCACCAGGGCAGGATGAGAAGGGATGCTAGGAGAGCACAATTTAAATTAAAAAGAAAGCAGAGCATGTACCCAATGTTCACAGCTGCACTACTTACAGTAGCCAAGATATGGAAGCAACCTAAGTGTCCATCAACAGATGAATGGAAAAAGAAGATACGGTATATACATATATATAAAGGAATATTACTCAGTCATGAGAAAGAATGAAATTTTGCCATTTGCAACAACATGGATAGACCTGTAGGGTATTATGCTTAGTGAAATAAGTCAGACAGAGAAAGACAAACACTGTACGTTACCACTTACATGTGGAATCTAAAAAATAAAACAAACGGATGTGTATAACAAAACAGAAACAGACTCACAGTTAGAGAAGAAACTAGTGGTTACCAGTGGGGAGAGGGAAGGAGAGAGGGGCAACATAGGGGTAGGGGAATAAGAAGTACAAACTACTATGTATAAAATAAACAAGCTGCAAGGATATATTGTACAGCACACGGAGTATAGCCAATATTTTATAATAACTATAAATGAAGTATAATCTATAAAAATTTTGAATCTATTTTGTATACCTGAAACTAATATAATATTGTAAATCAGCTACCCTTTCATTTAAAAAAAAAAAAAAGAGAAGCCTTCAATCTTACAGTTCAGACACACCTGAGATGGGATATTCTGAAGCCACCTCTCAGCTAAATACAGGCAGAATTTCAAACTGGACATCTTGAAGGAACCTAGAGAGATAAAAGATTTATAAGCAAATCATAGTCCTTTCAAGACAATGTATTTCAGTCAAATTAGCCAGTTTTTTAAAACAATGACAGGAAGCATACTCAGAGTAAAAAACAATTTAAACAGGCCAGAGGATACAAAGAAGGAAGTACAAGTCCACAGAGGCCCATCTCTTCAGTTACATTCCTCCAGAAGTTTTCTGTGTGTATGTGTGTGTTTGTGTGTGTGTGTGTGTGCGCGCGCACATGTGCTCAAGCACGTTAACCCAAATGGGATAAGATCATACATGTAGTACAGTTTGCTGTTCTCACTTAATATATATCTTGGATATTTTTCCAAATCAACTACATAGAATTCCATTCTATGAATACACTATTTTTTTAACCAGTGTCTGACAAATGATCATTTAAAAAAATTAGTTATTTTCAACTTTTGTTACAACCAAAAACATGGCAATAAGTGCCTGTGTTTGTGTATATTTTTGATCATGCAACAATGTCTAAGGATTCATTATTGAAAGTATGTATGATTGGATACGAGGAAGTATTCATCTATATTCAAGCTGAGCAATGCCTATGTCTCTGCACCCTGGGCAAGCAGCATGGCGTCTTGCTTGGTTCCTCTTTAATGTACAGCAGTGCCGCAAGTGAGGAGAGGGGGCACATACATTTCTAAGCTATCATACTGTTTCTCCTTAAAGATAAGAAAGGAGTACATTTTTTTACTGCAAGTTCCAAAAACAACACAGCCGACCATTTTAAGCCCAATTAAGGGAAGAATCCATACCTTCTGGGACATCCTGGGCTAGACTGATGGCAATGGCTACAGCCCACTCCGGGTTAACGATAGATAACAAGTAGGATTCGATGGTTTGAGTGATCTTAGTTATCTCCTTGTTAATCAGTGCTGAGGATTTAGCTTGTGTTAACTGCAGGAGCTTAGGCTTCAGTTTTTTTTCAAAAACGTGTTTGGCTGTAGACACGTACAGAGTGTCCAAAGAGAACTTCAAAGAAAGGAAAAGTTAAGGCTGACTTACATGGTCACCTTTAAAGGCTTTACATGAAAACAGCATAAAATCTTTCTACACAGGGTCTCAATGAATTACAGAATAAAGATACGACTTTTACGAGTTTTAACCCATTACCTTCATTAACTTAGAAATTAAGAGCAATGTTGGGAAGGATTCTTCACTGAGTTCTGTAGCTAGAAAGGAAACAAAGATAGTATGATTTACCTAAGAAAAGGGTTTTGGCTATTCGGTACAATTCATAAGAAGTTAATGAACATACAGAGAATTTTCCAGAAGCTCTGTGCTGTGCCAAAGAATATTAGGTGAAAAGGCAGTCTAGTTTGGGCAGCTGATGGCAAGGTTATTACGTGCTCCAACATATACTGATATTCTAGGTCCACTGGAGGAGAAATTCTTCTGTATGACTTCAAATGTTTCAGAAGACTCAATGCCTACATTAAAATAAAAAAGAATTTTCCTGTGAGATTAAACCAACCACTGAGTGTTTTAAAATCATCTAATTCTATATTATCATAGGGTTCTATTCCTGGGACAGTCTCAAATTCATAAAGATGATCAAAACCTTTCGTAGTTTTACCTTCAAAACTATTATGCTATTCTTTTTTTTTAAAAAAAAAAATAATTAATTAATTAATTTATGGCTGTGTTGGGTCTTCGTTTCTGTGCGAGGGCTTTCTCTAGTTGTGGCACGAGGGGGCCACTCTTCATCGCAGTGCGCGGGCCTCTCACTATCGCGGCCTCTCTTGTTGCGGAGCACAGGCTCCAGACGTGCAGGCTCAGTAATTGTGGCTCACGGGCCCAGTTGCTCCGCGGCATGTGGGATCTTCCCAGACTAGGGCTCGAACCCGTGTCCGCTGCATTGGCAGGCAGATTCTCAACCACCGAGCCACCAGGGAAGCCCCTATGCTATTCTTCTAAACCGTAACTTTTGTGATCATTAAAGAAATTATACTAGGAGAAACCAGCGGAACCCTGTTGTTGGTGGGATGTTTTATAAACCAGAGTTTGGAAGTTCTCTACTCTCTTCAAATAGTTTTAGATATATCTCAAAAATACTTGATTTCACTTTAAATACGTAGGCAGTAGATATAAAATTAATCCTCTATATTCTCTCTTAAGTTTACATCTTATATTTTGGGGGCTTGTACAACTTTTTTTTTTTTTTGGCCGTGCCACACAACTTGCAACGTAGGCAATCTTAATTCCCTGATCAGGGATTGAACCCAGGCCCTCGGCAATGAAAGAGCCACATCCTAACCACTGGACCGCCAGGGAAGTCCCTGGGGTTTATATAACTTTTTGAATCAACCCATTTTTTTTTTTTTTTTTTTTTTTTTTTTTGCGGTACGCGGGCTTCTCACCGTTGTGGCCTCTCGCGTTGCGGAGCACAGGCCCCGGGCCTCCGCGGCATGTGGGATCTTCCCGGACCGGGGCACGAACCCGCGTCCCCTGCATCGGCAGGCGGACTCCCAACCACTGCGCCACCGGGGAAGCCCAACCCATTTTTTTTTAATTTAAAAAACCCAATTAAAAAATATATGTAAGCTCCTATGACCATATTTGTAAAACACTAGCAAGTTACTGAGTACTGAAATAGAATTTAGTCCAGGACCTACCTACTAATATAGAAAGCTAAATCTGACTCTGGGTCTTACATGCTTTGATTTTTTTTTTTTTTTTTTTTTTTTTTGCCAGATGACAAATATTTTTGCCTTAATTCTTCTAAATCAGTCTTTTAGTGACTTTGTACTCTTGGCCAGATTTAAATTGCCTCAGTAGAGCAAAAACTGGATTAAGCTAAAACATGGAGAGCACAAAAACTCTTTTCACTTCTGTATCCCTTTTAAAGAAAAGGAAATAGAGTAAAAACTACAGTTTAAAGGGAGCTCAGAGGATAGTCCAGAAAGACACTAGATAACAGTAATTTTTTAAAATGGTCCAAATAAAAATATAATTTTAAAATCTATAATATATTTGTTATACCTGATTAATATTAATGTTGGTTATCTTTTCATCAGCTCTTTCTATGACTTTCAGGACGACTTCAATCATCTCATAGTCATAGGGATCCAACTGTATAAAAACAAAAATACGTCAAACCTGGAGAAGACGTTGCCAGGCTGGTTGATAGTTTTATGCAGTTATTTTCATCAGCAGAGATTACAAATATAACAGCTCAGTGCACTACAATATTAAGTTAGATTATTCTTTAAAAAATGAACTAACATTTTCTCATCTCTAAAATTAACTATTAGAATAAACATACATCTTTAGAATGTCTCAAAAGCTGTTTTTTAAGAAACCTGTACAAGGCAATGTCATTTCAATACAGAGAAATGTTCTTAAGGTACTAAAAACCTAGAAAGATAAACATATTAAAATTTTATAAGATTTAAAAAATTATTTATTTATTTATTTATTTTTGGCTGTGTTGGGTCTTCGTTGCTGTGCGCGGGCTTTCTCTAGTTGTGGCGAGCGGGGGCTACTCTTCGCTGCAGCGCGGGGGCTTCTCATCGTGGTGGTTTCGCTTGTTGCGGAGCACAGGCTCTAGGCGCGCGGGCTTCAGTAGTTGTGGCATGCGGGCTCAGAAATTGTGGCTCGTGGTCTCTAGAGCACAGGCTCAGTAGTTGTGGTGCACGGGCTTAGTTGCTCTGCGGTATGTGGGATCTTCCCAGACCAGGGCTCGAACCCGTGTCTCCAGCATTGGCAGGCGGATTCTTAACCACTGCGCCACCAGGGAAGTCCGAATAATTTTATAAGGTTTTAAAATTAAAATTCTTTCTTCCATTTATGATGGGAAAATTAGAATAGGAGAAATTTGACCTTTTCTTGGAAATGATATAACTAAAAGTGTGGGCCTCCAAACAAAACCTTTTCAAAGGATTTCAATCCAGCTATAACCATATACTAAGATACAAGAACTAGCTGGGTGGCATCTATATATGCTTATAAAAAGAAAGGAAATATTCTCTTTGTTCTGTTTCTGCCCACACACCATTACTTTTAAAAAATACATTTTAAATGCCAACTAAATTCACGTGAATAATAACATTGAACAAAGTGGGAAGATGATCTCTTTAGTACCTAGAAATTTTGAGCAAGTCTATATAATTTTTGGCTGAATTACAAGCAAAACATAAAACTGAAGTATTATAATTTTAGTCTTACAATTTTATTTCCCCTTCTATCCACCTTCACTCCCGCATCAAACTACCCCTTGACCTAAAAGTTCCAATTCTCAGAAGATCTCCTAAAAAAATAATCAGACAAGAGGGCAAATGGTGTATGAAGATATTCATTTTAACAACTTATAATAATGAAATTTACAAAAAATTTAAATGTCCTTTCATAAAGGCCTGGTTAAATACAGGATGTTTCATCCACATAGTGGAATAATAAATATGTATCTGTCAAAAATGAGAGAGACGTCTATGCATTGACATGTAATGACAATATGTTAAATGAAAAAAGAGAGTGACAGGATAGTATATTTAGTCTAAGATATTTACCAAATTATTAACATTTTTATCTGTGGGAGTGGGGTTGTAGGGAAATTTCACTTTTTGATCTATACCTTTCTCTCTAGTTTGATCTTTTTCAAAGAATGTGTGCTATTTTAAAAAACCTGGGGAAAAAGGGCTATTTTTATTTTGGAGGAAAAAAAGACAGGAAACGTGCTGTATTAAAGTATAATAAAAATACAGAAATCTAAACATTTTTGAAAATTAATAGTTTGCAAAAAATATAGGACTTACATTTTCAATTTGTTACTATACATATGTGACTGACTAAGGGTAGGCGGGATGCCTGAAACGACCCAGTGCATTCATCTCACCATTCACCTACCTTATGCAGTATTCCACTAAGACTGATGACCAAATCTTTTGTGCTTGTCAGTAAAGGAACCATCTCGACGGCTTTGGTCAGGAGCTTGGAACGCTGCTGCTTTGGGGACTCCGTGCTTGCGCCTCCCTGGCTCTGGCTGGCATTAGTGCTGTGGAGGAGTGTTTCAATGAACAGCTGAAGAGCTGCATCAGAGTCCAACTGAAATGTGCTGAAATGAGTATTCAAGTACACGTGAATGTCCCAAAATGCATGCATTTCTACACGGAGCTTCTCACGGAAAACTCAGGTATGAGCTCCCACCACGGAAATCTAACCCTTCCATTGTCAAGTGTCATAACCAGACCATCTACTTGTTTTCAAAGTTAATTCTTGCTTTTAAAAATATCAGATATTCTTGGTGGGCATATAAACTGGCACAATCTTGGAGGGAAATTTGTAATAAAGTTGAAAATATATATTTATGTCCTTTAATAGAGAAATTCCACTTTCATACACTTCACAAAAGTAGCAAAGATACACATATAGGATGACCTGTAACAACTGCTTGTAATATTTAAAAATTGGAAACAAATACTCATCAATAGGGGGCTGGTTAAATAACTTATTCAAAGGAATACCACAGGATTCAACAGATAAGAGGAAGAGCTATATGTCCTAATCTGAGAAGACATTATTTTGTTAAGTGAAGGATACATGCTACAAGATAATGTACAATTCCGTTTTTCATAAACTTTAAAAAATGCATGTTAGTAAATGCATAAGGCAAAAAAGAAAAAGAACAATATAGGCCAAACTCTTTTAACAGTGATTATCCCTGATGGGTGGAATTATGTGGGACTTTGATTTTAATATGTTCCATCTGAATTAGAAAAAGTAGTACATTTAAAAATTAAGAATCAGGTTAATATAGACAAATCGACAACTGAAATGCCTTCTAGCTTTACATACGATAATTTTAAAGTCATTCCCTGAAATTGTAAAGGTCATCTAAATTTATTCAGTGGGACTGCCTGAGGCAAGACAGTCACTATCACACAAGTGAAAATCAGCAATGCCATGTAAGCACAACGATTGTGAAATGAGCCTGACATAATTATAGCTATTTAAATTTCAGAAAAGGGGTCACGCCATAAAACAACAGACAAAAATCTACCAGGAGTTCAAATTAATAAAGAAGAGGGAGTGTGCGTACCTCATTCTGGATTTGTAGCACTCCGAGCTGAAGAATGGCATAGTTTTGTTATATCAGAGTGCAGGTAAGTCACAGCTAGTTAGAGCTATGAGCAGCCTATGGTCCCTGACTTGCAGGTTCAGGATAGGGACATTACTCCCCACCATCCACAAGGACAAAGAACTAGATCCCTGTCTGGTGAGGAAATGCACTAAGCAGCCTCATTATCAAGAACTGAGATTCCACCCATCTGTCACAAATTGGATAAGGATTACAGCACCCTTGGTATTTTAGAAGCAGTACTTATTATCTGACCTTGAGCAGGGCACCTAATATGGGTTTGTTTTCTCATACATAAATTGGTTATAATATACAATAAAAAGTAAACGTGATGATGTGTGGGAAACCACTTTGAAACTAATAATGGGCCAGCAAATTTAATATCTAAATTTATCAGATAAAAACAACTGAGATATAAATTACAAATCATTTGATCCTTCTCATCACAGTAAACTGTATCTATAAATAACATTTAGTCTTAGTTTTTTAAAGTTATTTAAAAAAAAATTCTCCCTAAATCATACTTTTCACCAATTTTTAATTTAAGATCAACTTGCCCCTAACTTGACCTGATTTAGAAGTTTACTTGCTCAGAATATTCCCAAACTTCCCTTATCATGTGAATCGTCTGGAGCTCCTATTAAGACCAGTTTCCTGGGCCTCAGCCCAGACCTGCTGAGTCAGAACCAATACAGAGGGACCCGGGAATCTGTATTTTTAATCAAGTGCCCCACGTGATGCTTATCATGAGGCAAGTTGAGGAAACACCAAAGAGTGAATTAAAAAGGTGATATCGTAAGAGAATTTAATCTGGTTCGGACTTACTCAGTTTGGGGTTGAGCAAAAGAAAACATCAGAGGTCATAGGCCACATGTAATAATCACTGTTATCACTGTGTTCTCACATTAGCATTACCAGTTTGTTAAGCTAACAGCAAAAATACCAATGAAATTTAAAGAATTACCTGCAATATTCCAGAATGAGGCTTGTATCCATATCTATATTCTCCACAAGAGCTTTAATGAGGTCTTTCTTGGTGAGAAAATGTTGCCTAAAAACTGGCTGGAAAGAAATCTAGAAATAAAAAGAGCAAAACAAAAACCCTGCTAAACTGAAATGTATCAGACTAAGGGCACTGTTGTGACCTGCCCTTTTACTATCCATTTTTTAAGAGAAACATTTTTCTACAGCTCCTTCAACTTTTGTTTTTATCATACTACCCAACTCGACCATCACTCTGAAATTTCAGGTATATTTGGCTAGAGGTCCAAAATCTCTCTTAGTCACACTAACCCCTGACTCTTCAGTAAAGTGTGGTAGTTAGCAACAAACAGTCCCATTACTGCATAGGAACGAGGCTTCAAAACATACACCATTTCTACAATGGTTACATTCCCGGTTACATTCCCGATAAGTCAACTATTTGCAAATAAAATAAAATGTTTTACATTCATAGTAAAGAAAACAGGATCTTGTTGGTTTGTTTTTGCAAAGTGAAAAATAAGGGCCACTTACTTCTCCCTGGTAGGAGTTGCTGAAGCTTAGTACAATGTATATACATTTTAATATTATCTTTAAACAAATAGCACACAAAAAAGTATGAGGCTAAAGGGTAGGCCTAGAATACTTTAAATGTTAATTAATACTAGATACATTCCTATAATGAGAAGGCTAAGCAGATGAAATGTCAAGCCTCTTCTAATTTCTTTAAAAATATAGCAAAAAGAAAATGAGGCAAAAGGTCCTTATTTCTTTGAAAGCACCAATGCGTGTAATAACTAACTAAAACTTACAAGTCGGTTTATATATAACCTCTCCAAAAGTAAAGGATAATGAGTTCTGTTTTAAATTTTCCAACTCGGTAATTATCAGAATGCATGAAACTTCATGGCACTTGAAGAATACTCACACCAAGTTTACTGAGACGAATACCCCACCGGGAATCAGTACTGAGTTCACAGAACTTAAGCTCCATTTCTATTTCCTGATAGAGACTGGCCAGCTGAGAGCCCACCAGAGATATTGCCTAAAAAATTAAAATAGAATTAAAATTGAATTGCAAATAGAAAATGTTCTAATACCTTTTATACGAAACCCAACAATAAAAACCATAATCTTTCTTTATAACAGCTGGAATGTTACATGTTGCTTCATACACCGTAATTACTTATATAATACTTAGGTAATTTGGCTTTAAGTGTGATGCCATAAATTTAGCCTGGATTTCTTTCATAAGAAAAGGCCAAATTTGAGCTATCCTGCACGTAAAATGCCCACAAAGGGCAAATTTTGAAACAAACAATATCAAAGACAAGTTTTGCATCCGTTAAACTTGTCCTACAAAGAACTGGCTCATGGGTCTAAGGTTTCCAGTACACTAGAGTAAGCATAAGCAGTGAGGCTCTCTGGCTGAATACAGATTTAAGAAATAAAAAACGTAATCCTCTGGGTTGAGCAATGCTTAGGACCTGCATATACATTCACTGGTGTGTTGCCAGTTAAGGAAAAGCTGGTAGAAACCATGTGTGTTAGCTTGACATTTCTTCTGCTAAATCTTTAAGATCTGGTGGCAAAGCCAATTTTACTTCTTCCCCTAAATCTTCAATATTTCAAGAACTGAAGGTATGCTTCCTTAGGTCATACCAATATTTTGTCGTAATTCTGCCATGCTTTATCTATGAGCTTCCATATATTTCCAAAGACTTCTTTTTGTGGTAAGAGGGTGCAGTACCCCAATGCCAAGTTGAGGTCCACCAGGCGACAATTAAATACCTGTGGGAAGAAAGCATCCAGAGAAGCAAATTCCTCACAATCAAAACAGAATTCAGTCTCTAAAGGCTGATTTGTCACTAAATTTAGTTTTAGGCCCTACGAAAGAACAAGCGTTTCATGAAAAGTTATTTATAGTAAAATAGTTCCAACTTGTTTGCTTAGTTTTAATGTCTTTTATCACTATTATAAATTTAAGGAAAGAAACTCTAACAAGTTCTATATGACACAGAATACCTTCTCCGTATTACTTCTTTTCAAGTCCCCAACATCCCCTCCCCCTCCCCACTCTTATCCTCACTGAAAAATCAGAAGCAAGCAGGGGAGGGGGAGAGGGAGAGGGAGAGGGAGAGAGAGAGAGAGAGAGAGAGAGAGAGAAGAGCTTACTACAAACAAATACTCACTTTGTACAAAAGTGTGGCGGCGTTTCCCCTGATAAACGTAATGGCTTTCTCTTTCAATTCCATAACAACATGCTTGGATTTAACTAATGTGGCCTCTCCACACAACTTTTAGAAAAGAACAAAAGAATCCTCAGGTCCACGTCTATGCATAGTTTTGAAAACTTTTCTTAAATATTAAGGAACTTTGAAAATTCAGCATTATATGCAAAAAGTATTGTCATTTAATCTATAATGACAGAAAGCTGGGGCTTGCAGGGGAATTGACTGGGAAAGGGCAAAAAGGAACCTTATGAAATACTCTGTATCTTGATTATGGTGCTGGTGACAAGGTGAATACATTGGCTGATATATAAAATACGTGCATTTTAATTTTGAAAGCTATACTTCAATAAAGCTGATTTTTAAAAATATTGGCATTTAGTAAATATGAATAGAGTAGTAGAAATGAATACAAGACCAGTTCATCAGCAAGTTATCAACAGACAGTTTGTCTTCTAGAATCTTTTTAATGATGCCATCAGGTAATAATT
Source organism: Physeter macrocephalus (assembly GCF_002837175.3). NCBI lineage: Eukaryota > Metazoa > Chordata > Mammalia > Artiodactyla > Physeteridae > Physeter > Physeter macrocephalus. The sequence continues at coordinate 18,940,714 of NC_041232.1, read as the reverse complement.
ATAATTTGGGCCACAGTAAAACAAATAGCAGATCGATAGTTTTGACCCAATGTGGTCACTGGGCTTGGAATAAGAGGATTTACCACTGCAACCAAAAGCCTCAGATTATTTACTTTTTACCTCCCTGAATCTGAGCTTCTTCGTTTGCAAAGTAGAGTCTCTCAGGTTTGTCATAAAGATTAGGTATGAAAATGTGTGCAAGGGCTTCCCTGGTGGCACAGTGGTTAAGAATCCACCTGCCAATGCAGGGGACACGGGTTCGAGCCCTGGTCCGGGAAGATCCCACATGCCGCGGAGCAACTAAGCCCGTGCACCACAACTACTGAGCCTGCGCTCTACAGCTCGCGTGCCACAACTACTGAAGACCGCATGCCTAGAGCCTATGCTCCACAACAAGAGAAGCCACCATGAGAAGCCCATGCACCACAATGAAGAGTAGCCCCCCCCGCGCCACAACCAGAGAAAGCCACACACAGCAACGAAGACACAACGCAGCCAAAAATGAAGAAATAAAATAAAATAAAATAAAAAATAAATAAAAAATTTTTTTAAAAAAGAAAATGTGTGCAAGCACCTTGAACTATACCTGACTTTGTAGATGTTCAACAGATGTTTCCTAAATCTGACAAATTATCAATTTCCTTACTACAAAGCCAAATAGGAAAATGTGGGCTCCAAATTCCTTTGTTTGGCAGTGCTTTTGTATCTGTATTTGCGCAAAGCGAAAGTAGTCGTTCTCGAAACTGTACCTTGTCACTCAAACTGGCATTCATGAAGTTTGACACAGAGTGCTGAAGACAGGTACCAAATGAACCAACTACAAATTTCAGGGCCAGCTCCCACTGGCTAGATTCCTGAAGGTTCTGAAGCAAGGCAGAGATGGAATTGATAATAGGTAACATAAGGCTGTCTCCTGTGAAATGATAAAAGCATTTTACTCGAGTACAAGTATTTTAATATTTAGATTTTTTTTAAACAAAGAAAGACAACATCTGGAAATTGTTTTCAGGGACGGTCTACTTCTTCAACGCAGGTAATGGTCATAGAATTGATTCTCAAAGTTAGTAAATAAAAGAGTTAACATGAGGCTTGATCTAAACCAGAAAAGAGCTAGGCACATGGACGCTGAGGTACTTTGAATGTAACTTGCCTATTCTGAGATGCTTATGTCATTAGCTGAAGAAAACCATTTCTCTACTTGGAAGACCAAATTTATGAACAGATTCATAAAAGTTAACACTATAAGCCAAATGACCCATTTTCCTGACAGTTTGGAAGAGTAACAATGTAAGAGTAATAATTAAGAAACTATATTAAGGACATTACATCAGATTCATATTCAGGATTTCAAGAAATTTCTATGTTGGCCTATTTACAAAATAGTTATTCAATGGTTATACGTTTCTGATGTCAAATACCTTCACTGATGGAGCAGTATGGTAAACTTGTAGAATCGAAGGGATATCTCTTGCTCTCTACAAAAGAGAATAAATTCAATAACAATAAGTAAAATAACTCTCTTTTAGAGCACACAGTCCCAGAGATACTTTAATATTGTGCTATTATCAAATAATGTTCTAAAGCAACCTGTTACTTAAAAAAACCAAAACCTTTACAGGTCTGGATGTACAGATAAGTGTACATCCAGACCAAGACACAGAACACTACTAGCATCCAGAAGCCATCCCCCTGCCTGCTTCCAGTCTACCCTCCAAGGGTAAACACTACCCTGATTTCCAATAGCATGGCCTCCTTATAGCCCGTCCCTGTACTTTACATAAATGAAATCATACAATACATATTCTTTTGTTCCTCACTTCATTTGTTCAGCATTATGCCTACAAGATTCATCCATGTTACTATGTGTAGTTCCAGTTCCAAACCTCTACCATTTAAACTTGCATGAAGCAGAAATACACAGAAAAAAGATGACACAAATGAGATTTACCAGCCAGAGGCACAAGTGATGAAATCAATTCATAGATGACAGGGAGCACCATGTGTGACTCGAGAACTATCCCATCTTCACTGAAGAAGTCACAGTAAGACCACTCCTCATATGGATCTTTATGAGTTCCAAAAGAAGTCTAAATATCACATCATACAGAAAAGACACAGATAAGGACACTCCAGAACACAGATTCCTTCTTCACCAAGCAGAATCCAGAATCAGATCTATCAGAACCAAACACAATGTTGATGGTCAAATACAACCATGTAGTCTGTTTCTTCTGGATTATGGCTTAAAATAATGCCACTTTAAATTAAATTGTTACTCAGGGGATTCCCTGGTGGTCCACTGGTTAGGATTTGGCACTTTCACTGCGGGGGCCAGGTTCGATCCCTGGTAGGGGAAGATCCTGCAAGCCACCTGGCCAAAAAAACCACAAAAAACAAAAAACAACAAACTGTTACTCTGGACAATGTCCAGAGATGCCTTGTTTGAGGCCCAATGTTTCAAAAGATAGTGCAAATTAAAGCCAATAAATGTGACTAGAAAAGAGAAGTGGTCTCATGCCCTTAAGTAGCTCTCTGGTCTAGAGTAAGAAAATATGAGAGGTAGATTCAGTATTTTTTTTGTGTGTGGTACGCGGGGCTCCCACTGTTGTGGCCTCTCCCATTGCGGAGCACAGCCTCCGGACGCGCAGGCTCCGCAGCATGTGGGATCCTCCCGGACCGGGGCACGAACCCGTGTCCCCTGCATCGGCAGGCGGACTCTCAACCACTGTGCCACCGGGGAAGCCCAGATTCAGTATTTTTATAAACTATGCAAGTGATTTAAAAGTGGTGTGTAATGGATTGGGTAGGGGTTTTGTTTAAGGAAAAGAAATTCAAAGCAATTTACTTTCATGAGAATTCCGCAGTCATCCATTTGGCACTGTCTGGAAAGCTCTACTGCCATTAAAGTATATTTACAGAGTTCTAAGGCATCTAGCAAAAAATCTGAAAGAAAATGGAGAAAAAAATCATTAAACTAGTATTTCATGTGTTTAGAACAACAAAAACAACCTTTGAATAATTACCACTCAAAATTCTAAGGTAGGCCACAAAGCAGAGAGAAAGGTTTCCACATAGCTTTGACTACCCTAGATAACACAGGTCAACATTTTTCTTAAGCTTGACTGGAAAGTAAGATCAGATATGGGGAGGCAAGGAATTTCACAATCTTCTGAAAGCGAATATGGTCAACAGTCAGAAATGACATTGTTAATTTTGGAAATACTTTTAAACAGTAACCCGCACAGAGATTCAATTATAAGTGTCCCCTTTGTGAAAGAGGGATAATGATCACTTCTCTCTCTACCTCAGTGTCCACCTGTAAGGAGACAGCATTAGACAAGTACGAAATGAAGCAGAGAATATAACACCATGTAGATTATAAATCTTGTCACCTGGACTGCAGATGGTGGCAGCCTGGCATGCTAGATCATGTATCTCAGAAGGAAGATTTAGTCCCGCAGGGATTGTCATTGGAACGCCATTAGCCAACATCTGACAAAGCTTCTGACACGTCAGGAACAGCAATTTCCCAGTGCTGGTGTTGCAGTGATACTTAAACAAGTCTCTTTGGAAGAAAGGAAGTGTCGGAAGTTAGAGCACTCACATGGAAAGCGGATGTTTTGTCTTTCTTGGATTAATATATAACCACTAACAACATTTACAACGTCTTTAAATGTTTTCATGGTATACAGTGTGCTTCGTTTTTCAACTTGCTTGGGATACCACTAACTGTTGCACTGCAAGGTGACCTAAACTCAATGGTTTGGTTACCTAACTACACAGGGTTAGTCACTCCTCTTCTACACCACCACTTTCTTTCTTTCTTTTAAATAAATTTTATTTACTTATTTATTTATTTATTTTTGGCTGTGTTGGGTCTTCGTTGCTGCGCGCGGGCTTTCTCTAGTTGCGGCGAGCGGGGGCTACTCTTTGTTGCAGTGCACGGGCTTCTCATCGCGGTGGCTTCTCTTGTTGCCAAGCATGGGCTCTAGGTGCGCAGGCTCAGTAGTGGTGGCTCACGGGCTCTAGAGCACAGGCTCAGTAGCCGTGGCGCACGGGCTTAGTCGTTCCACGGCATGTGGGATCCTCCCAGACCAGGGCTCGAACCTGTGTCCCCTGCGTTGGCAGGCAGATTCTTGACCACAAGTCCCTACGCCACCACTTTCTGACCCAGGCATCCAAAACAGGCTCTCAGGGCGAGAAACCGAGAATCACGTCTGTGGAAATGAAAGGGTCACCATCCTTATCCTCGTCACCGAAGAAATAAATGAAACCAGTGTTCCTTTCTGATGAGCTGTGTGACTTGGGGACCCGGAACTCACCTGCATTTTCTCAGCGCCACTTCCACGTTCCCATCGTTCAAGGCCCCCAAGATCACCTTGGCCTCCAGCTCTGGCCGGGACGCCTGCAGGGCCAGCACCTGTCGGTGCAGCTTGGACTCGGTGCTCAGCCTCTCCTCCTCAGCAGCCGCAGGCTCTGCTGGCCTCCAGGGTTTGTGTTTAGCCTGTGCGACCTGCTGAGCTTTAATGTGCTGTTCCTGGAGCTCTGCTACCAGGGAACTATTGCTGTAATCTTCAAACGAAAGAAAGACCTCAAAGTTCTCCTGTAGCAAGGCAAGCAAGACAAAGCCCCACGTCTGTTCAGTTCATCTGCGGTTGAAAATCATCGGTGTGTCTCGAACCTCTATTTTACCTCTCTCTCTCCCTTGTAAATTAAGAATTTAAGACTCTACATTTCAAAAGTAACTTATTATATAAAGGTTGGAAAAGGGGAAAATATCACTTAACCCAGGGCTTTCTCAACTTTGGCACTGCTGACGTTTTTCGGTCTGGTAATTCTGTTGTGGTAATTCTGCCCTAATCCTAATCCTAGCCCTAACCCTGAACAGCAGGAGGGAGGGATTAAGTATTAGGTTTGGGCGATTCTACCCTGGTGGCTTGAAGAAGCCAGTTTTGCTTTTTTCTGTAATAACTTCTGGTTAGCTGCTAACACCAGACCTAGAATTAATTTTTCCAGCCCAATAAAAGGATCCTGCTGAAGCCCAGGGAAGGACACCAAGAGGTAGTGGGAGTGAGTGAGACCTTCTTCTTTGACACCACACTTCAGAACAGGGTTTCTCAATCTGTCAGATGATTCTTTGCCACAGGGGCTGCCTTTGCACAGGTGGATGTTTAGCAGCTTCCCTGGCCTCTCCCACTAGACCTGGCACAAGGATTGTTCCATAAATGCTAGCACGATAACTAAACATGACTTTGCTTAGATCTAAATCATTGCTTTAAAGTACCTGTAATTTTCAAATTTAAGAAGACCGCGGAGAAGTTAACTTATGCTGACTCCTGGGTGCTTCACACGAAGACATCTATTGTTTAATACAGAAGATTGCAAACTTTTGGGTTGTAGCACCTCTTTTCACTCTTAAAAATTATTGAGGACCCCAAAAAACTTTTTAAGGAGATGTCTATCAATATTTACCATATCAGAAATTAAACAAAAAAGTTTAAAATACAAGAGCATATAAAAGTGCACATACCATCAGCCTTTAGAGAGATGATATTAACATCATGAAGCCTCTGAAAACCCAGTATACTCTCATGAGAGAATGTGGATGCAAAGAACAATTTCTTATTTTTGCTATAAACAGAGTTTTAATCTCACGGACTCCCTGAAAGGGTCTCAAGAGACCCTTGGGAGTCCATGGGCCATACTTTGAGAAACAGCAGTACAATAAACTGTGATAAATTATTTCTTCTTTACACACTTTGAGATAATACAGTTGAGAGTTAAATCTGCCGGTGTGTCAATTTCAAGTTTTCACAAAGAGATCCTCACATCTACCCAATTTCCTATTTGATGGAACTTATCAGTTAACCCTGACAGCCCTTCTATTTACAAAATCTTTTCACCTTAGGAAGGCCCTAGAGCCAAAATAAAATAATTAATTTCAAATTTCAAATCTGAAGACAGTTAATCAGTTCAAAGTTAACAGAAATTAATTTTCAAGAAAAAGTGAACTGCCTAGAATGAAACTATATAGAAAAAAAATTAAGACATTATGAAGTAGACAGTAATCTTTTGGGCCAGCTTCTATAGACAATTTGCTATCTTTCGCAATATTTTGAGACACTGTGGTGCCTCAGTTTCCTCATCTGTAAAGGAGAATTATAACAGTACCCTCCCTGGGGATCTACTGTGACAAATAACACATGCAAAGCCCCATGTCTAGTACATGGTAAGTATTGAGTAAATGACAGCTACTGTTAGCCATCATTCTGTGCCACCAGAGTTAAATAAACAATCTATAAAGATACCGTAAACCAAAATGTTTTTTTAAAAAGGCATAAACTAAGCTTCCCTGGTGGCGCAGTGGTTGAGAGTCCGCCTGCCAATGCAGGGGACACGAGTTCGTGCCCCGGTCCGGGAAGATCCCACATGCCGCGGAGCGGCTAGGCCCGTGAGCCATGGCCGCTGAGCCTGCGCGTCTGGAGCCTGTGCTCTGCAACGCGAGAGGCCACAACAGTGAGAGGTCCGCGTACCGGAAAAAAAAAAAAAAAGGCATAAACTAGAATACAATTAAAAAAGAGAGAACAGTTCCTTAAAAAGTTAAACATAGAATTACCATATGACTCAGCAATTCCTCTCCTGGGTATATACCCAAAGGAATTGAAAGCAGGAAGTTAACAGATATTTGTACATCCATGTTCAATGCAGCATTATTCACAGTAGCCCCAAAGTGGAAACAACCCAAGTGTCCATCAAGAGATAAATAAACAAAAATGTGGTAGAGCCATACAGTGGAATATTATTCAGCCAGAGACAGGAAGGAAGTTGTATACATCCTACAACATGGATGAACATTATACTAAGTAAAAAAAGCTAGACACAAAAGGACAAATGTTTTATGATTCCACTTCATATGAAATTTATGAAACAGGAAAATTCATAGAGATAAAAAGTAGATTAGAGGTTACAAGCGGCTGCGAGGAGAGAGGAATGAGGAGTTATTGCTTAACAGGTGCAAAGTTTCTGCTTGAGGGGATGAAAAGTAGATACTGGTGATGGTGATGGTTGTACCGCACTGTGAATGGAGTCAATACCACTGAATTGTATATAGAAAAATGGTTAAAATGGCAAATTTTACATTGTATGTATTTTACCACGACTTAAACAATCAATAATGCAATACACCCAAAACCATTGAATTATACACTTCAAATAGATGGAATGTATGGTATGTGAATTATATTACATTAAAGCTGCTTTAAAAAAGAGACAGAAAGAGGAAAAACTAGTATATCTGAAGTCTCTGAAGGCTAGTGCAGAAGGTTTTAAGAAGGAGGAACTGATCTATGTCAGATGCACTGATGAGTCAAGTAATAATGTTCAACATGGCTTAACATTTTTACCTGTAAGCTAGCAACAGTTTTAAATTGTTTCAAGGTTTCTTCCCATTCATCCTTCTTCTGCAGATTGTCTGTAATTAAATTTTTTAAAAGTTATAGCATACATCCAAATTCTGATATTATCAAATTTTTAAAAGCTAAAATTTTAATTCGCTTTGGTTTTTTCATCTCAAGCCTTCAGTAGTTCTTTTCAGATTCTGATAGAAGACAATTTAAGTACAAAAAGAAATCTATTCTTTCTGAAGGTAGAAAAGAGAAGTTTGTTGGTTACAAGACAAATGGCAATTTTTCTGAAATAAATTCCAGATTTTTTTTTCCCCAAGAGAATTACTTTGTTAATTGTTTTAAATTCAAGGTTAAATGGGTTTTTTCCCAATCATAACCAAGCGATAAGTGAGCAATGTGAGTAAAAAGTGCAAGGCACCAAAGAAATCTAGTCCAGCATTAAATAGTCACTGGGCTTCCCTGGTGGCGCAGCGGTTGAGTCTGCCTGCCGATGCAGGGGACACAGGTTCGTGCCCCGGTCCGGGAAGATCCCACATGCCGCAGAGCGGCTGGGCCCGTGAGCCATGGCCGCTGAGCCTGCGCGTCCGGAGCCTGTGCTCCGCAACGGGAGAGGCCACAGCAGTGAGAGGCCCGTGTACCGCAAAAAACAACAACAAAAAAACAGTCACTAGTGCTTCCCTGGTGGCGCAGTGGTTTGAGAGTCCGCCTGCCGATGCAGGGGACACGGGTTCGTGCCCCGGTCCGGGAGGATCCCACGTGCCGCGGAGCGGCTGGGCCCGTGAGCCATGGCCGCTGAGCCTGCGCGTCCGGGGCCTGTGCTCCGCGACGGGAGAGGCCACAACAGTGAGAGGCCCGCGTAACGCAAAAAAAACCAAAAACCAAAAAACAAAAAACAAAAAAACAGTCACTGAAGCATATACACAAATGATGAGTTGATCTTACATGCTTCTGCTCTTACACTACTAATCAAAAGAATAAGGCAAGAAAGCCTTTTCATGAAGAAAAGTGTGTGAGATCAAAAAGACAATCAGAGGCAGGAAAACTGTGGGTCAGGATGGCAGATGCCGCTGATGCCCTCTTCTGAAAAGGATCAGCTTTAGAACTAAACCAAGAGGAGCGAACAGAGAGGGAAACTACCTTTCTGAATGTCACATAGTAATTTAAGAATGTCTACTGATGTCTTCGCTACAGACAGTCTCCAGGCCTTGTCCTAAAAAGAAAAATGCAAAATGAAGTCCCTTTCTTGTATTTGCCATTGTATATGTAGTGCATATATAGACAAATAAATAAAAAGCACAGAATCAGAATAAACAATAGATATGGCTTAAGGGTTGAGAGGTATTACAGGGAGTTGGGCAGCCAAAGAATGGATCATAATTGAATAATATATAAGCTAAACATGAAAAATACCCATATGGATATGATTTAGAAATATATGATTTATATATATAGTTGGATATATGATTTAGAAATAGTATAGAATATGCAAATCTCCCAAATCACCTTTCAGATACACTATAATTAACAGGCATTTGGGTTTTGTTTTTTTTAACAGCTTTTACTTATTATTTGAGAAAAAATCTGGAAAGGATCTCTGTTAAAGTTAAAGAGAACTGAACTTGTTCAGTATAGAAATCAGAAGTCTAAGAAAGAATCATCCTCAAGACTAAAAAAAATAAAATAAAAAAATCTTTTTTTTTTTTAAAGATAAGAAAAACCAAAGGGGGAAAAGCTTTAATTGAAAGACATGGTATGTGTAAAATGCTTAGCAAGGGCCGGGTCCGTACAAAGTACTCAAACATTTTGACTACGGGCTGCAGTTGAAGGTGGTGGTTGAGAACACAGACAGTTTGACATGAGACTCTGCCACTTTCCAAATACCCTTGGGAAAGCCACTAATTTTAAAATTTTAGTTTCTAAACTCAATCAAAAGGAGCTAACAATAGGGCCTCCTTCACAACTTTGTTCACAGTTTTATTGTGAGGAAGAAATGGACAATCCATTTTGAAGTATTTAACCTAATGCCTAGTGGACAATAAGAGGATAATAAATTTTAGGTGTTAAAAAAAAATCATTTCCCTAAAGGTAAGAAATGATTGAAGTGCACCACTGAGAGAGGCTGGGAGGTAAGGATCTTCAAAGGTTTAAAAAACTCAACTACCCTGGATAAACTAGGTTTTCAGTCCCTTATCTCTCTACCGTGAAACCGTTTCTAAGTTAGATTTACGTTGGTTCTGTGGCTGATGTTACTTGAGAGTAATGACTATGTCCCATACAATGCAAAACACTATTTACACTTCAAGGCATTACGGAAAGTTCTTTATGTATAACAGATACTTCAGTTAATCCTTTTGATCTGCAGATCCTAAATTATTCAGTGTGGGCTCAAAGCCACTGCTCCAAAGCAGCTGTATTTGTTTGTTTGTTTTTCTATATGGTAAATTTTCTATATAGTAAATGGGAATTTTAATATTAGGCCATTCTAGCAGTGAGAAGAGCAAATACTCATATTTGTAAGTCTGTCTTTTCTATCCTGTTGATAACTATCCATAAAAATTGGATTTATCTACATTTTATTTAGTGAAAATCTCACCTCATTAGAATTATCTGGTTCTTCCTGTAATGCCAGTCGTGCCCATATGATTACTCTTCCTGCAGTTTTCTGAGCTTCAGCAGGAGGCAAAGACCTCAACAGAAGGATACAGTCTTCGCCCTGTAAACAGAGTTTGAAAGGAAGGAAAAACAGCTGCTACCTGCAAAGGATGATTTGGATTTACCCCTTACTTTTCTATTTAAAGATGAAAAGACATCATTTTGAACAAGACATTATGGTTCTACGGTTTAAAAATCTGAAAATTCTGTTTTGGATGACAGCAAACAGAAAAAGTAAATTAAAATATTACCCTTTGTATTTTGTAATTCTTAGGTATGCCTGTAGTTTTAGAATTATATAAGAATAAAGACACTTAAAAACACAAAAAGAAAACCCACCTCCTATTCTGGAAACAAAGGGTCCTACGCATATGTAAAACATGAGTTTCGTTAACTACCAAAGACTATGAAAGCTCATTAGGTATTCACAAAATACTTAAAACAAAACAAAACTATATATATAGGTCAATCTAACGTCCAATGTTGGTATAACTTTATTTTGTGCTCGTCTATTTGGATAATTTGATAGTTCAATCTTTAAAAACTCAAAACAAACCTACCAACCATATAAAAGTATGATATAAAACTTTCACACCTTTTCTCTATCAATCAGGTCAATAATCCTTAGACTGTAGATTTCGTCTTTAGGCAACATATATGCTTCGGCCACCTTTAAAGCATCTTCTAAAGAAGACGGGACATCTTGCTTGAGAATGTATCTTACCACCCTCTGAAGTAGAGACAATACACATTTCTTTGTTATGAAATCTCACAGAGAGCCCAGAAATCATTTGTTCATATAATTAAAATATTGCAGCAAACTCTAAACTGTATGAAAAATTAAAACATGATTTGCATTCTGAATTTAATGACAGTCCTTTCACCCTTCTTTTTTTCCCGTTAGCTTTACTGAGGTTTAATTGACAAAAATTACATATATTTAAGGCGTACAACATGATGGTATAATATATTCCTTCAGCTTCTTAATTTACTGTTTGTTGTCTTTACTACTCTAACCAATCAAACACTCTCTTAACATTCTATCTAACAAAAGGGAAGCAGCAAAGAACCCAGCTCTATTAATCTTAAAGAATATAAAATCTGGTTAAATTTCCCATGTTGCTCTGGAAGTGGAGCAAAGGTGTTAAAAGATTCAATTATTGTACTTACCATTATCTCCTTGCTTAAGAGATTCACCTCCCTTATTCCATAGCCTCGTAAAAGTTTTTTCATCTCCATTAGTTTGTAACTTTCCTGTAATAACTTGACTCTAAAAGTAAATTTATTGATATTAACACAGACTGTCTTTTTTTATGAAATACTAAGCGACACAGTAAAGGATAGAAAAACATATATGAATTTCAACTCAAAACATGAAGTTTATCCAACACCAGAAAAGCTGTTTGGTACGCTGTAATCTTACTTGGGATGGTCCATCTCTAAGTGCTGTTTCACCAGCTGCTCCACAGCTGCACTCCAGGGGACCACTGCTGCATACATTATCTTGAGCACAGCATCAAATATGAGCTATAAAGACACACACACCGACGGTAAATAGCCCTCGGATTTACTTTTCATGCAAATTAATGATGCAGCCTAATCTACAGCAGGGATCTTGCAACTACTGGATGGAAGCTTGAGAATATCTCATCTTCTGACTGCAAAAGCATATATGTCTTCCAATATTCACACATAAAGGGCAATTTTATTATTTAGAAAAATTCAGAAGAGTATTTTCTCTGCTGAAAGTTAAATCATATAGCTCTATTAACTTTCTATAGACTCTGTGTTTAAAAATATTCTCCATGATTTTATTCACATTTTATAATGGTGACTAATAACAGTGTGAAGTCAAAATAAAGGCATATGATAAACATATTTTAAAATGTCTCTATGTTTGTAAGACCATAGAAATGCCTGAAAATATATGCATCCAACTGTCCATGTGGGTTTTTCTGGGGGTGGGAATGAGAAGACTTTTACTTTTTATTTTCATAAGAAAAAAGGATTAAGTGGTTTTTATTTCCTTTTTATTCTTTTTTCCTATTACACAAATTCTCCCTAACAAATACATGTTGCTTTTGTGACCAGAAGAAAAGTTTTAAGAAAGGATGCAATGCTCAAAAGGAAAATCTATATGATCACTATTTACTTACATCTGTGTCAGATAAACATCCTATTACTGCTATAGCTTTTGCTTCCCATGCTGTATCAAAGAGTGAGGTGAACTTTGAGCTACATCTCTTCAATAAATCCTAAAATGGGATAAACATTTTTTTAAATTTAAAACTCTCACTAAAACACCCCCCCCACATATATAAACATAGATAAATAGCTCTCATGGACGCGTAAAAAACCAAAAACTTCTACTCAGCCATGAATGTTGAACAATGGTCAACAAGTGCAAAATTGCCAAAACCTTGGCCTTCAGTTTTACATGGTACAGAAAACTTTGTTCACGCTCCTATTATTTTACAACAACCATTTGGAGAAAGTCCTAACATTATCTCATTGTGCCCAAGGTGACCAGTCAGTTAGTAGCAGAGTTAACCCACATTCTTAACCAATACAATATGCTGCGTCAATCCTAATGGTAAAGCATGACATTCCGTAAAGAGTTAAACATTTAATACAATGACGCACTGCACAGATCCAGAAAAAAAGACTAGAGCTAAAGAAGAAGTTACCTCTATGTACAGAAGGAGAAGTTCCTCCTCCTGTAAGTCATGTTCCCTCACGTAAACTCTTATAAACTTCTCGAAGACGGAAGGAATAAGCTCAGGGGCCAGCACTTTATCAAACATTCGGAATACAATGGTGGTTGTATCCTCCTGGATGTCGAAATAAAGACGGCATAAATGCAAACTCTAGCTGTGTTGGCTATGATAAAATAGTAATAATTCTGATAAATCTAGACTTCTACCTTCTCAAAATCAGAGAGGGCCAATTTGCAGTTGTATTTCCTATGCAGTGTGATTAACTCTCGCAGGTTATTTACCAAAGTCCTTAACTGACAAACTTCCTCCGTGTTTTGATGATCCTTATAAAACAAAAGTGTTGAAGTTGTTAAGGATATGAAATAAAAGTGTGAGAGGGAAATACAAATAAGAGGAAACTGCAACTTATGCCTTTAAATTTTGTAGACGTTTAAGCAAAATTAACTAGTACAAATTAACAGATCAGAATCCAATAGAAACCTAAAAATTTTCTTTCTTAAAAAAATAGAAAACTATTAACATTAGTGTAATATTTTTCAGAACCCCAATATACTTAAGTACACAAACATCATTTAGATAATCCTCAATGCTCCATCCATATAGATCATGACCAGATACAAAGTGATGACAGTTCCTAAAGTTACATACAAGGAACAGAATTTTCAACTGATAAAAGGCAATTAGGGAAAAGACAAAGTAGTGTTTTATAGCAAGAGGAAAAGCTCTTCTGTGGAAAAACATACAAAATGATCAATATACATTGTATATTATAACATGTATTGATTTTATAACATCAATATACTGCTTGAAACTTACAGAAAAAAATTCCCATCTTATTCTTAACAGCACATAATCACTAAGTATAATTAATAACAAGAATCTGCTATATCAGAAAGCAGGAGGAAATTTGGTATTTATTTTGGCGCTCCAGAAACTTAAGGAATAAATGTAATTTCATAATGTATGTATGATGTTACAAAAGGTCATACCTTCTGGTCCTTAAGTACTTTAAACTTCAGAGTTGAGGTTATACTGAGATGTCTCAACATGTTAGTTTATAAACTAAATTATGGTACCCCAACAAACTTTTTAAGGTATAAGAATGCATTTTTTTTTCAATATAATGAATGCTTTCTAGTTTTTATAAATCTGAAGGGAAAAATAAATGAACTTAAGAAATTTAGAAGCCAAATAATAAATTCAGTTCTGAATTAACCTCAAATTAACATCATATGTAACATCAATATTCCTGATCTTAGTTCTCTTTCTAGCATTGCTATTTTATTCAGTCAGTCAGAAAGTCCCAGATTCTTTTCAATTTGATCTTTTAAAAAATTCTTTGGGAGGGCTTCCCTGGTGGCGCAGTGGTTGCGCGTCCGCCTGCCGATGCAGGGGAACCGGGTTCGCGCCCCGGTATGGGAGGATCCCACGTGCCGCGGAGCGGCTGGGCCCGTGAGCCGTGGCCGATGAGCCTGCGCGTCCGGAGCCTGTGCTCCGCAGCGGGAGAGGCCGCAGCAGTGAGAGGCCCGCATAAAAAAAAAAAAAAAAAAATTCTTTGGTACTTAAGCCATTATGACAATTGGAATGCCTAAGAAATGCAATCAAAACTAGAAGTAGTTTACTACTTTAAATAAAAGAAGTAAACCTGATTGATACAGCCTTTGAAAACTAATCCTAATATGTTATTAAGTTTTGCCCTTTTAAAGGACTGTGAAATGTTACTAATGCATAAAATCCCAATTAGACTACTTAGGAGTATGTTTACATACTGTTTCCCTTTTGGTTGGCTCAACAGAGAAAAACAGTGCATTAAGACAGGTTCAAGTTGTAACAGAAACATAAGGAAGAAAAAAACTTAATTTTCCTTTTTGTGGATTTTAAAAGTACACAACAAAAGAACATACAAAAAGAATATTTAAGAAGTGGATATGTGTCTAAATACACACAAACCCTTCAATATAAATTAAATGTTTTATTACTAAAAATTTGTTTTTCATATCATACCAAGGAACTCCAACGCCAAGAGGACGCCAATCCTAACTCATCTGGTTTTTCTGCTGTAAAAAATACCTCTGCCAGTTGAAGCCCATTTTCTGGCCAGTTTGCCTTTAAAAAAATATTAGAGACCATTAAAAATAATGTTTTATGCCATGGGGAGTACTGGAAATGCTTTTTCAGTGCTAATTATACTGGTATTACCTTATCAGTTAGTTCAAGGTTCCTGGCTGCTTGTTCCAACCATTTTGCAAGAACTTTCTGAAATAGATATATCATAAAAAGTATTGATACGAATAAATAATCACTGAAATAATTTAAAACCTCCATCGTAGTCTTTCAAGAGACACTAAAATGAACTAACTGGTGTTAGCACGACTTAATCTTCAACGATATAATGTAAAAAATAGAATCATCAGGAGTGAAAACACTGAAGGCAACTTACCTGTCCTTCAGGTACAGTTCTTCTCACAAATGGGATCACATCATTTTTAAGCCATGGACAAAGTTTTTGCAAAGAGACTGGTGTAGAAATTGAGTTGAGCAAGTTCTCAAGCATTTTCACATCAAATCTGCTTTCAAAGTTTGCCTAAATCATACAGAGTGAGAAACTAAGATTTATCCAACAAATTTAAACCGATAGCCTCCCAAGAGGGAAAGACCTATTAGAAAGTCATTTCAAGAAATATTTTACTGTGTTTCCCTGGTGGCGCAGTGGTTAAGAATCTGCCTCCCAATGCAGGAGACAGGGGTTCGAGCCCTCGTCCGGGAAGATCCCACATGCCGTGGAGCAACTAAGCCCGTGTGCCACAACTACTGAGCCTGCACTCTAGAGCCCACGAGCCACAACTACTGAGCCCACGCACTGCATCTACTGAAGCCCGCGCGCTCCAGAGCCCGTGCTCCGCAACAAGAGAAGCCCGCGCACAGCGACAAAGAGTAGCCCTGGCTCGCCGCAACTAGAGAAAGCCTGTGCGCAGTGACAAAGACCCAACATAGCCAAAAATAATAAATAAATAAAAATAAAATAATTTTATTAAAAAAAAAATTTACTGATGTAACGACCCTTAAAGGTGATTTACTCTGTGCAAATGATTCAAGTTGGTAGCCACAAATTCCGTGAAACCTCATGGCAGCAAGTACTAGTTAATAAATTAGAGGCAGAGGAACAGGCAGAGATGGCATTCTAAGGAAAACTTAACTGGAGGTGACAGTACAAACCCTAACAAGCATGTGTCTTTAATAGCATCACACCCATATACTGAGCTTTGGACCTAATATTCTATATCACCATTAAGGAGATTCGGAGCAGCAATTACAATGGGCAATCCTTTTCCACAGTCGGAGCTGCAACAGGACTGCCCTCTCCACCATTCCTACATAAGAAAGCCCATCAATAAACTGCTTAATAAAATGTTACCTCTTGACCTAAGTTTAGGAGCTAACTACACTCTGAATGATGAGATAACATAAGTTTATATTTTATGTATAATATTTCCTCTGAGTTAGTATCATCAGAGGATAGTTTTCTCTGGGACAGGTCATATTTTATCAAACCGTCTGAAAACACCCCATTGCCCAGTCACTCCTGCCACGCTATTAGTTTCCAACACTGATTCAATCACCTCTCACAGGAGCTATAAAGCCATTAAGAAAAAAATGCAAAACAAATTACCCGATGTCTCAGCCAAAGGTACTGTGCACAAACAAGGTTTCCTTCTCTTAGCTGTAAAAAAATATCCTTTAGGTCATCTTCATTATTCAGAAATTCAATCCAAGAACTACCCCTGCAAAGTCAAAGAGAGGAAAGAAGTTAGTAGTAAAAAAATATATATTAAGGTTATATGTTACAAGTAGATATCATTATGCATTCTAACTAGGTTTTTTTTTCCTCAGAGTTAAAAAAAGAATCAAAGATTATACAGTGAAAAGTAAGTTTCCTTCTTATCCCAGACCTATAGAACTCTTGTATCTCCCCCAGAAGTTATAGCTCTCCTTCCTGAGATAATCATTACATATACAAGCAAACATTTTTAACTTTAAAATGAATGAGTTTTTTATGTATACTATTTGTACTTAAAAAAATTCATTTTATATTATCTTGGCAGCTTGTACCAAATGAGCACATATAGATATTATGCTTTTTAAGGACTACATATTATTCCATGGCATGGATTTACTATAATTTAACTAGACGCCCACAGTTGAACATTAGGGTTACTTCCAGTCTTTTGCTATAACCAACAAAGCTGTAGTGACTATCCAGTCCTAATTAAAGCTCAGAAATAGATGATGAATACTTCCTTAAAATGATAAAAAGAGGGCTTCCCTGGTGGCGCAGTGGTTGAGAGTCCGCCTGCCGATGCAGGGGACACGGGGTCGTGCCCCGGTCCAGGAAGATCCCCCATGTCGCGGAGCGGCTGGGCCCGTGAGCCGTGGCCGCTGAGCCTGCGCGTCCGGAGCCTGTGCTCCGCAGCGGGAGAGGCCACAGCAGTGAGAGGCCCGCGTACCGCCCGCGTACCGCAAAAAAAAAAAAAAAAAAAAAAAAAAAAAAAAAAAAAAAAAAGATAAAAAGACAAAACCCTATAAGCCTGTATCATGTTTAAATGATAAAACAAAATAAGCATTTTCACTAATATCAGGAACAAGAGAAAGATGCCTATTTACCACCATTATTTAATAATGTTCTACATGGGACTTCCCTGGCGATCCAGTGGTTAAGACTTCATCTTCCAATGCAGGGGGGTGGGTTCGATCCCTGGTCCGGGAGCTAAGATCCCACATGCCTCATGGCCAAAAAACCAAAACATAAAAAGAAGCAATATTGTAACAAATTCAATAAAGACTTAAAAAAAAAATGTCCACATCAAAAAAAAAAAAACCAAAACAAAAACGTTCTACAAGTACCAGTCAATGAAATTAGGCAAGGAAAAAAAAATGAGGAAAAAAATGAAGCAAAATTATCATTATTTCCATATATAATTATATACTTGGAAAAAACAAGACCAACTGAAATATTACTGCAAGTGAAAAAGGAATTCAATAAGGTAGCTGGTTTAAAAGTAATTTAAAAAAATCTATAGCTTCTATATCCTTTTGAAAATACAATGGAGAAAAGTCCCATTTATAAAAGTAGGAAGAAAGACAAAATTAACAAAAAAAAATGTAAAAAATCTATATGAAGACAACTGAGTAGATACCACTCAAGAACATAAAAAAAAGGATAGAATGAGTAGGAAGACACATACTGCCCTTAACTACTGATATGAAGACTTGATATTGTAAAGATACTGGTTCTCCCCAAATTGATTTTAGGTTCAGCACATTCCCAATAAAAATAAATAATAAAAAATCCAATAAAAATAAGATTTTTAAAAAACTGGATAAGCTGATTCTGACTCCAAGTGTCATACAGAAAAGAGTAGCTGCCCAAATTCTGAAAAATAAGAAAAGTATAGGAGAACTAGTCTACCAGTTAATAGGACACTTTAAAGCTACATTAATTAAAACTATTTGCTACTGGTGAATGAATAGAGAGATGAAATCAAGTGAATACAATTATATTGCAGAAACTTAAATACACATGAGAATTTTAGCATGTGATTAAGGTAACATTTCAATGAGCAGTGAAAAAATAGAATGTTTAATGATAGTATCAGGATAACTGAATAGCTATAAGGAGAAAAAATAAAGCTTCCTTCATTTTTAGTTTATCATGATAAATAAATTTGTCTTAGCTATAAGGTAACTAGATCTCATATTTGTCAATAAAGATATTCTTGGTGCACGTTAGTATATCTAACAGGATTAATTTCCAGAAGTGGATTGTTAAGGCAAAATGTATGTTTATTTAAATCTGCCTTCCAGGGCTTCCCTGGTGGCGCAGTGGTTAAGAGTCAGCTGCCAATGCAGGGGACACGGGTTCGTGCCCTGGTCCGGGAGGATCCCACGTGCCGCGGAGCGGCTGGGTCCGTGAGCCATGGCCGCTGAGCCTGCGCGTCCGGAGCCTGTGCTCCGCAACGGGAGAGGCCACAACAGTGAGAGGCCCGCGTACCGCAAAAAAAAAAAAAAAAAAATCTGCCTTCCAAATGTATCAATTCCAATGGATGATGTAGGAAGTACCTAAAGCTTAACAGGAAAGATAACATTTTCCATCATTGAACCCCCCAGAAACACAAACTCACTCAAAGCAATGCTATATCTTTTATAACATTCCAAACTTAAATCTAATTCATAATCCAGAATTCAAAATGGGGAATGCACATACCTGAATTTTTCTGGTCCAAATGCTCCATAAAAAGTAGTCAACTTCGCATGAGCCCTTAGTACCTAAAAAGAAATTACCTGACAGTCTGAATGTTGTGTGCAATAATATTAAAATAAAAAACACCAAAAATTAGGCATTCTGTTTCAGAAGTCTTGTACATATTCTCATTTTATCCCATATTACAGGTCAATTCCCATAAATATGACTGCCTTTACTTAGCACAAAACAAAAAAACTTGAAATAACGGAAATATTTCCAATCACACTCAATGCAATAAACCTGCAAAAAGGAAGGTATCTGTAGGTGCCTTAATTGTAGGTGCCTTTCAAAATCAATTAGTTTTCCCACTGATTTATAAATATGCCTTTATGGTAAAACCTAGCTGGATTATACTAAACATTTACTTTGAGATAAGAGTTAAAAAATATACAGATGGGGCCTCCCTGTGGCGCAGTGGTTGAGAGTCCGCCTGCGGATGCAGGGGACACGGGTTCGTGCCCCGGTCTGGGAAGATCCCACATGCCGCAGAGCGGCTGGGCCCGTGAGCCATGGCCGCTGAGCCTGTGCTCCGCAACGGGAGAGGCCACAACAGTGAAAGGCCCGCGTACCGCAAAAAAAAAAAAAAATAATAAAATAAATAAATAAATAAATAAAGATAGATACAGATATAGATATAGATGGTCCCTGACATGCAATGGTTCAACTTAAGATTTTTGGACTTTATGATGGTGGAAAGGCAAAACGCATTCAGTAGAAACCATACTTAGAATTTTGATCTTTTCCTGGGTTAGCAATAATATATAGGACGATTCTCCCTTGTGACTCTGGCAGCAGCAAGGAGCTGCAGCTCCCAGTCAGCCACATAATCACAAACAACCGATATACTTACAACCATTTTGTTTTTTCACTTTCAGTACAGTATTCAATACATTACATGAGCTATTTGACAGTTTATTATAAAACAGGCTTTGAGTCAGATGACTTTGCCCAACTCTAGGCTAATATAAGTGCTCTGAGCACATTTAAAGTAGGTGAGGCCAAGCTATCATGTTCAGTAGGTTAGGTGTATTAAGTGCATTTTTTTCTTGAAAAACATTTTTTATTGAAGTATAGTTGATGTACAATATAGTGATTCACAATTTTTAGAGATTATACTCCATTTATGGTTACTATAAGATATTGGCTATATTCCCTGTGTTGTACAATATATCCTTGCAGCTTATTTTTTTAATTTTATTTTTAAAATTTAATTTATTTTTTATACAGCAGGTTCTTATTAGTTATCCAGTTTATACATATTAGCGTATACATGTCAATCCCAGTCTCCCATTCATCCCACCACCACCAGCCCCCCTTGAGTGAATTTCTGACTTGCAGGATTTTCAACTTAACAATGGGTTGGTCAGGATGTAACCCCATCATAAGCTGAGGAAGATCTGTATGTACATGTGCACACACATATATTTTTGGCACCATCATAGCTATCATCAGTTTACAATTATTTGAAATAGCAGGCATTATGCAAAATGATTTATAGGAAATATTTCATTTGACCTCAAAATAACCCGTAAGTATTATTATTATTCCCCTTTTGCAATAAGGAAAAAATGTATTAAAATAACTTGCTCTTGAAAAAATACAGACCTATCTTGAATTCAAAAGTATATTGTAGGGCTTCCCTGGTGGCACAGTGGTTGAGAGTCCGCCTGCCGATGCAAGGGACACAGGTTCGTGCCCCGGTCCGGGAAGATCCCACATGCCGCGGAGCAGCTGGGCCCGTGAGTCATGGCCGCTGAGCCTGCACTCCGCAAAGGGAGAGGCCACAACAGTGAGAGGCCCAAGTACAGCAAAAAAAAAAAAAAAAAGGATATTGTAACAGTATATTCACTCCCAAATTAACCTATAAACCCAATGTAATTACCTCTTTTAAGCCATCAGAATATATAGGAACAGCTTTATCTTCTTTCTTCAAAAGCTAAGATGAATAAGACACACGGTTAGAATATCGGCTATACTAGGTTTTTCATGAAAGAAGATGGATTTCCTGTGAATTAAAGGAAAAAATCATCTTTAAAAATTAAATTGCACTGAACTCTGAGATGAACAATGAACAATAAGGAAGTTACATATCTTAAAAATAATGCATTTTATGAAAACAGCTCACATTTTGCCCATCTGTTACACCTTGATTTTAAGGAATATAACTAGCAATGGTATTCATTTACAGGCGAGTGAGGGGACAACCTACAGCAAAACTGGCATCATTCGGAAGAGCAAAAAAAATTCACTTTAAAAAAGGTCTATGGGAAAAATCATTCAGTTATTTGCAAATTACTTCTTTTGCATAAGACAAACTAACATGCACAAAGATCAGAAACACTTACCCTGGTTTTGGCATAATTTAGCATTTCCTGGGTTGTTTCATAGGTTATCCATTGAGCTTCCAAGCAGTAATTCACCACAAATTCATCATCCTGTTTCATAAATGCCAGACATGGTAAGGCAACGTAATGTTGATCAATCCATCGATCTGAATATTCTAGTATACAACAGGGAAAACATACCTGGATTTTATGCAGATTTTCCTTAGCTTCATCTACAAGTTTCTGCCATTCGCTCTGCTCACTGGTGTCCAGAGAACTCAAAGCTAGTTTCTCCAATATATCATTTGATTTTACTTTGTAAACAAGCTGTAATATAAACATGCCACATCAAGAAACTTGAAGCAAAATAATGCCTGTGGATGAAATCTTACACTGCATGCTAAAAAAAATGTGAATATTCATGTGGTTCAAGAATAAGCATTAAAGAAGGTAACACTTAGATAACTGAAAGGTAATCCAGATTACAAAGTGTTATGGAAACCATTTCTACCGAGTTCTCACTAAATGTGACAAGCAGTGTACTAAGAGCTTTATGTGAATTATCTCAGTTAACTCTCATAAAAACCTAAGTAAGCATTTGCACCTCCTCATAACCCTATGGGGTAAATACTAAGATCCCTATTTTACAATCAAGAAAACTGAAGCTCAAGAGAGGGTAAGTAATGTGTCTGAAATTTTGCTGTTCAGAAGTGAATGGAGGGCTTCCCTGGTGGCACAGTGGTTAAGAATCCGCCTGCCAATGCAGGGGACATGGATTTGATCCCTGGCCGGGGAAGATTCCACATGCCGCGGAGCAACGAAGCCCGTGCGCCACAACTACTGAGCCTGCGCTCTACAGCCCATGAGCCACAACTACTGAGCCCGCGTGCCACAGCTACTGAAGCCTGTGCGCCTAGAGGCCATGCTCCGCAACAAGAGAAGCCACCGCGATGAGAAGCCCACGCACCGCAACGAAGAGTAGCCCCGGCTCAATGCAACTAGAGAAAGCCCGCGCGCAGCAACGAAGACCCAATGCAGCCAAAAATTAAAAACAATAAATAAATTAATTTTTTTAAAAAACAGGAAATTAATACTGAAATATTTTTAAAAAAAAGTGAATGGAGCTGGTTTTTAGGAGAATACCACACAATTATGTTTCACGTCTACTTTTCTAAGTTTATCAAAGGTTCTTTTCTCTAAATTTTATTTAATTAATTAATTAATTTATGGCCACATTGGGTCTTCATTGCTGCGCACAGGCTTTCTCTAGTTGCGGCAAACGGGGGCTACTCTTTATTGCGGTGCGAGGGCTTCTCATTGAGGTGGCTTCTCCTGTTGCAGAGCACAGGCTTTAGGCACGCGGGCTTCAGTAGGTGTGGCGCACGGGCTTTGTTGCTCCGCGGCATGTGGGATCTTCCCGGACCAGGGATCGAACCTGTGTCCCCTGCATTGGCAGGAAGATTCATTATTTTTTTTTTGTACTTTTATTAGCCACTGAAGATGTGTTCCACTAGACTTTAAGCTGAGAGAAAGGGGGCGGTGTTCCCACAATCCCTATACTTAGCAAGGTTCTCACTACTTCTTTGCTAAGTGATTTGCTAAATTGATATAGTTTAACTCAGGTTAGTGAGGCATACCATTTTATTTTATTTTATTTTAATTAATTTATTTCTTAAACATCTTTATTGGAGTATAACTGCTCCACGACGGTGTGTTAGTTTCTGCTTTATAACAAAGTGAATCAGCCATACATATACATATATCCCCATATCTCCTCCCTCTTGCGTCTCCCTCCCACCCTCCCTTATCCCACCCCTCTAGGTGGTCACAAAGCACGGAGCTGATCTCCCTGAGGCAGGCAGATTCTTAACCACTGTGCCACCAGGGAATTCCCAGTCTATCAAAGGTTCTTTAGCAGCTAGAAACAGCTTGTGTTAGACAAAGTCAAAATTTCAGGTTCCTTTTTTATAAACAAAATACCAACTTTAACATGGGTTCTCTGGCTCCGAAAGCTAAAAGTGATACAAAAGAGCAGTTTCTCTAGTTCTGTGTCTCAGCAGTTTCTCTAGTTCTGTGTCTCCACTCCCTGAAAACATCTTTCACTGGTTTTGATTTTTTTGCTTCATTTGCTCTTTTTAAAAATTAGTTATTATGAAACTTTCAGATGTTCAAAAAGGTAATAATATAACAAATACTCATGTACTTATCACCTAAATTAAAATTTTGATAATATAGTTTATATTAATATTTACAATAAATAATAAATTTATTATATTATATATTATAAATTTATAATAATATATTTATATTTAATAATATAATTTATATTATATTTAACGTAAATACAATATAATTTATAATATTTATATTACAGTTTAATATTACTTTCTCTTCCAAATAAATCATCCTTCTTCCCTGAACCAGAAGTATCCATTATTCTGATTTTGGTGCTTGTTATCCCATTAATTTATATACTGCTTTACTCATATACATTTCTAAACAATATACAGAATTGTTTTGCATGTTTTAAAATGCTACTTTCTTTAAACTTTTTATTTTATATTCGAGTATAGTTGATTAACAATGTTGTGTTACCTTCAGGTATATAGCAAAGTGATTCAGTTATACATATACAGGTACCTATTCTTTTTCAAATTCTTTTCCCATATAGGTTGTTACATAATATAAAATGCTACATTTTTAAAACAACAAACACATGGGTACCCACCACCCACTTAACAAATGTTAGTTCTTCACTACCAACAGGCTTCATCCTTCATTACTTCCCAGGACTTTTCAAGGGATATCAATGAATTCCTAATCACCAAATCCAACAGACAACTTTCAGTTTTTATACTTGATTTTATTGGTAGTATTTGCAACTGCTGATCACTCCCCACTAAACTGTTTGTTTGTTTTTTTTTTGGCCACACCTCACGCCTTGTGGGATCTTAGTTCCCCAACCAGGGATTGAACCTCTGCCCTCGGCAGTGAAAGCAAGGAGTCCTAACCACTGGACCGCCAGGGAAGTCCCCCTTGGCTTCTTTAATCGTACATTTGTGTGGTTTTCTTCCCAAATATGTTTATAGCCCTTCTTCTTCTATCCCCCGTGTGCTGGTGCCCCTGTATCTCATCCTCAGATCTCTTCTTACTCCACACATTCTCCTTGAGTGGTCTGAGCCATTCCTCCGGTGTTACCTATGTCTAGATTCAGCTCAGATCACTCTCCAACTTCCTATCAGACAGCGTCATTTTATAAGATCCCTTACAGGCAGTTTTTATAAAGCAGAACCCTTCCTATTTTACCCCTAACCTGTTCTTCCACACATATTCCTTATTTTAAGTAATGCCATCACATTCCAACTACAGTAAGTCCCCTACATACGAATCTTCAAGTTGCGAACTTTCCAAGACGCGAACGTGCGTTCACATGTCCAATCACGTAAGTTAGTTCACATGTCTGGCGTACATTGTCACATGCGTGCATCCTCTACAAGTGGTTGTGCTTTTGTGTACTTTACAGTACTGGATAGAGTACAGTAGTACAGTATCTTTATTTCAAGCCCAGGATTTCCAGAAGCAAGCTTAAAAGCAGCGGTGATGAACCTGGCACTGCTAAGAAGCACCAACTATTGTGCTGTACTACTGTATTTTTCAAGGTACGGTACTGTAAGATTAAAAATGTTTTATTTCTTGTGTGTTTGTTTTTTATGTATTATTTGTATGAAAAGTATTATAAGCCTGGGCTTCCATGGTGGCGCAGTGGTTGAGAATCTGCCTGCTAATGCAGGGGACAGGGGTTCGAGCCCTGGTCTGGGAGGATCCCACATGCCACGGAGCAAGTGGGTCCGCGAGCCACAACTACTGAGCCTGCACGTCTGGAGCCTGTGCTCCACAGCAAGAGAGGCCGCGATAGTGAGAGGCCCGCGCACCTCGATGAAAAGTGGCCCCCGCTCGCCACAACTAGACAAAGCCCTCGCACAGAAACGAAGACCCAACACAGTAAAAATAAATAAATTAATAAACTCCTACCCCCAACATCTTATTTAAAAAAAAAAAAAGTATTATAAACCTATTACAGTAGAGTACTATGTAGCCGACTGTGTTAGTTGGGTACCTAGGCTAACTTTGTTGGACTTCTGAACAAACTGGATTTATGAATGTGCTCTTGGAATGGAATTCGTTTATATGTAAGGGACTTACTTGTAGTACGCTGAGCCAGAGTCCTGCTAGTCTGCTCCTGACATTTGTACCCCCCACTATGTTTGATCGCTGAGCCCCACTGCTTCCACTTCCTATACACCTCTCTCATCAGACCTTCCCTCCTGTATGTCTCCACCTCACTGCACTGTGTCAGTTCTTCAACTGGTCTTTGCACCTCTAGACTTACCCTTTTCCAAACAATTTCCCATGTTTACAAAATGACAACCTAATCAAGACATTCTCCAGCTTAAAAATCTCAGTAGCTCCCCATCACCTGCAGAATAAGATCTAAATCCTTTGCAGGGCATACCAAGCCCTCCAGGCTCTGACCCTCTCCTTCTCCATCATCTCCTTTCCCTTCTATGCACATATAACCTACACCCTAGTCCTATCTAATTACTAGGAGTTCCTGGAAGCACCATAAGCCTCCTTCACTTTCTTCATGTGTCTTAACACCTAGAATTCCCTTCCTCTCCCAGGACTATCTGGAACATCTTCAAGATCTGACATAAAATCACCTCCTCCACGAAGTCTTCCCACCCTACTTTAAGGGTCAATATCTCCTTTAAATCCCTACTCTACTTTGGTCGTATCTTAATTATAGGCCTGATCACATTAAATTCCCATTATGTCTTACATATTTGTCTCCACAGCCTCTAGCACATGAAGAAATGCTTTCAATGAATGAATGAATACATGAATAATTACCTCAACATCTAGTCCAAACTGAATGGCAAAGCTCTCGGCTTCAGCAAATCTGTGTTTGTGAAGTAACCGACTCAATCTGATAAATTGAAAGAAATTTCAGTAAAATTTTTATTAATCAGGGAATTCAAGCTTTTCATCAAGGAGTAAGGCTTAGAAGAACACAAGAGGGCTTCCCTGGTGGCGCAGTGGTCAAGAATCCACCTGCCAAAGCAGGGGACACAGGTTCGAGCCCTGGTCCAGGAAGATCCCACATGCCACGGAGCAACTAAGCCCGTGCGCCACAACTACTGAGCCTGCGCTCTAGAGCTCGTGCTCCACAACAAGACAAACCACCGCAGGGAGAAGCCCGTGCACCTCAATGAAGAGTAGCCCCCGCTCTCCACAACTAGAGAAAGCCCGCGCACAGCAACGAAAACCCAGTGCAGCCAAAAATAGATAAATAAAATAAATTATTAAAAAAACAAAACAAAACACAAGTAGTTACCTGTTTTCTGGCAAAGCTTCTGTAAGACATCTGAGTACTAAAACAGAGACTGAGTCTTCAGATACTCTGAAAAAAGTTTTAATATTGACATTTGTCATTTAACATCAGTAAGTAAATTTTAACTTTGCTATTATTTAACGACTTATCTGATAAACAAAACAGGACTTACTTTGGATCATTTTTGCAAATTCCTTCCAGAAGGTATATGGTATCCTACAATAGCAAAAACATGTTTAAAATTGAAATATAGAATTAATTCACTTTATAGTTACTAGAGTAACAACTGGTTTAGGCAGAAATTATCCATCAATGGATTCTAAAATTACTGGGAAAAACGGGTGAGGAAAAGGATATTCCCATAGTCTCAAAATAACACCATGGAAATTACTTACTAATTATACAGGGGAAAATGTACCTTTACAATGGAAAAATCTGGCAGAACTGCTTTAACCAAGTGATCAAATTTAACAGCACCAATAACAGGACAAGTGGACATGAGCCCTTTAATGTGATGCAGTTAGGACACAGTAACATTTATGCAGGATGCTTGCCAAACATCTTAGCATGAATCTAATCATGACGAGACACAGATCCAAATAGAGGGACAATCTACCACACAACCGGCTACGACTTGAAAAATGTCAATGTCCGAAAAGACAAAAACAGACTAGGGAAGTTTTAGAGACTAAAGTAGACTACCATGTGACCATGACAACAAAATTCAAATCGTGATGTATGATTGAATCCTGGGTCAGGAACAAAAAAAAGTTCTCAAGTAATTGGCCCAATTGGTAAAATTTGAATTTGGATGGCATATTTCATAATAGTATTGCATTAATGTTAAATTTTGTGGGTCTTACTCTTAGGAGATACCTGCTGAAATTAGGAGTGAGAGGTCATGATGTCTGCAAGTAATTTCCAAATGGTTTGGAAAAATACAATGTGTGTATATAAAAAGAGATAAAACAGGGGCTTCCCTGGTGGCGCAGTGGTTGAGAATCCGCCTACAAATGCAGGGGACACGGGTTCAAGCCCTGGTCCAGGAAGATCCCACATGCTGCGGAGCAACTAAGCCTGTGCACCACAACTACTGAGCCTGCGCTCTAGAGCCCGTGCGCCACAACTACTGAAGCCCACGCGCCTAGAGCCCGAGCTCTGCAACAAGAGAAGCCACCGCAAGGAGAAGCCCGCGCACCGCAGCAAGGAGTAGCCCCCACTCGCTGCAAATGGAGAAAGCCCGCGCGCGGCAATGAAGACCCAACGCAGCCAAAAATAAATAAATTCAAAAAAAAAAATCCGCCTGCCAATGCAGGGGACAGGGGTTCGATCCCTGGTCTGGAAAGATCCTACATGCTGCGAAGCAACTTAGCCCGTGCGCCACAACTACTGAGCCTGTGCTCTAGAGCCCACGAGCCACAACTACTGAAGCCCGTGTGCCCTGGAGCCCACGCTGCAACTACTGAAGCCTGCGTGCTCTAGGGCCTGTGTGCTGCAACTACTGAGCCTGAGTGCTGCAACTACCGAAGCCCATGTGCCTAGAGCCCGTGCTCGGCAACAAGAGAAGCCACCGCAACGAGAAGCCTGCGCACCGCAACGAAGAGTAGCCCCCGCTCGCCGCAACTAGAGAAAGCCCGCGCGCAGCAACGAAGACCCAAAGCGGCCAAAAAAAAGCAAGCAATAACCTCCCCCAAATTAACAATCATCTGTATTTCCTGTGGAGAGACAAGAAAATTCAATGTGCAATTGACTGATGTTTTATTTGATTAATTTCCTTCTTTTTAAATGAAGACTGACCTCCTGTAAATATATTTGAGGACCTCTGATAACAATAAATATGGTTTACCTGAGATCTATCCAGGTATTCTACTAGGTTCCACTCATGTTTAGCTTAGTTATTCTTATTTTTTTTCAATTATAAAAAATATATTAGTTCAAAATACACATCAACTTACTGTGCTAATTCCTGTTTGGACCAGAGAAGAAACACTAGATACTTCCAAAGAATATAGTATTTCCATCATAGGTAATGAATAGACCATGAGGTTTCTCATCTAAGAAAAATAGGACAGCAATTAATGTCTTAGGTCAATATAAACCTATGAGCACAAGACAGCACTTCACAATCCAGGGCATAGATTAAAACACTTGATACAAAGTTAAGTGCAAAAAATAAGTAAATCTGTTACTGTATTATTTAAATGTTACATAGAAAATTATGTTCTATCCTATCTTTTAAATCTGTTAAATGAAAATCCACGTACCTGGAGTCCATTCTACAATTTGTTTTTAAGGCAAATATAATTCCTCAGTGCCAGAACTACATAAGTATCACTATAATAAACATAGACATTTTTATTCCTAAAATGCTCCAATTAAAATGTGGAGCTGAGACTTACACCTTTTTTTTTTTATGAGAAAAAAGAGCTCTGCAGGGTTATTTCTGATCTGTCAAGTACCTGTGTGAACTAAGAGCTAATATTCTGTGAGTACTACTCAACAACTAGTACTTTTACATTAATGCTTTTTCTTTTTTTCTTTTTTTTTTTTTTGCGGTACGTGGGCCTCTCCCGTTGCGGAGCACAGGCTCCGGATGCGCAGGTTCAGCGGCCATGGCTCACGGGCCCAGCTGCTCCGTGGTATGTGGGATCCTCCTGGACTGGGGCACGAACCCGTGTCCCCTGCATCGGCAGGCGGACTCTCAACCACTGTGCCACCAGGGAAGCCCTATTGCTATTTCTAACACATAATATGGACGAATGTGATATAAATTTTCCAATACCTTCTTAGTAGTAGTAGTTGTCAGAGCTACTAATTTGAGATTTGTAATCCCTTGCCTGAAAGAGAAAAGAAGCTTTAAGTGAATCAAAGAAGCCAACTGCTAGACATAAGCTAAGTCAAAATGATACCCTTGTATAAAAGTTAAAATTAATTCACACAGAAGACACTGAACTTGACTTCTGAATGTTTATGGCCCAGACTCACACTCTTTCTAACACATTCACCTGGAGGTTTTTGTGCTGCCTATTTGTTCTCAATGAATTTGGCTAACAATGAAATGGTCTTTACCCTGTCAGTCTGTTCACAGTGTTATCTGGAATGTAACACATAAGAAATGATCTGAACAGAACCAGGCAAGAAACCTGGTTCTAACAGAAGGGAAATCAATATGAGCGTCATAATGTACCATGTGACTGATGAAGGCGAATCTGCTTCTGTGGTGAGAAGAAAGTCTTCTATGTGAAGGGAGGGCCAGTTCCATATAGGAGTTAGGGTGTAAATATCCCATAAGCTCAGCACGTTCTGCGGAAGAGACATTTCATCGATACGTCCTCTTAACGACTAAAAATTTACATTTTGGAATCTATCTTTTGATACGTAACTGAAATAAAGCACATTACACAAGATAGTAATCTAAAAAAAAAAAAAAAAAAATTGATAGTAATCTACCCTGGCTAAAGTCCTTGTCTTTGTTAAGTTCGACAAAATTTCTGTTGTTAAACATAACACCAAGTGAAAATACTTAAGGGGAAGTATCAGAAACATACATTGGTATCAAGAACAAAAAGTAGATTGTCTATCAGCTGGAACTTCTTTGCACCTACAAAAGAGAAAACAAGGTGTGTAAGGACTATGTTTCTGGGTTACATATAGCCATATTTAAAATAGTAAACTAACATATTTATGGAAAGGCAGAACTACACTTAAAAAAGAAGTTCCCATTCCCATTTATTCCTGTTTCTCTACTTTTTTGGAGGATCACTAAAACGTAAAACCTCCCAAAATGAAGAGTAACAATTGCAACATGCTAAGAAGCCAAATACATGGACAATCATCAGACTAAGCTGGCTTGTTTCCAAGGTTTGGTAAAATGGCTCATATGCCAGACTTAGTGTACTGACATGAAAACGACAACTCACAAGAACCAAAAGTAGTTTCATTAACTGATTTTACCTTCAATAATCTCTGCATCAATAACACTCTTAATGGTCATCTCTTTCCTAGAAGAATCTGGTTCCCATTTTGAGAAAGCACAATTACCAGTTCCCTACAGAAGTGAAAATAGTATGTCAATTACAAACTTGGGTCTAGATCTGAATTCTCCTCCAAGTAGAAACATCTAAGCTGTACATGTGACTAATTTCAAAATATATTTATATATTCAAGCCCAGCTAGCTCTTATCATCTAGTTCCTCTCTTAGTTTGTTTTCAACAGAACAGAATGGAAAAAACAGTGAACTCCTGCTGTAGACTCCTGCTGAACATTTAATAAGGAGGAGGAATATTCAGGAAACTCACTCTAGAGACATCAGGTAAGCTTCAAGACCTCCTCCAGCATTACAAGATAAAGATAACCTTTGATGAAGTATTTTCATTAAAATAACTACCAATATTTGAAAATAATTCATAAATATTTGTTTCAAATTATTTGAAACCCTGATGAAATACTGAACTAGATACACAAAACGGGGAAAAGTGACTGCTTCTTAACATATTATATAAATTTGGCAAGTAAAAATGTTGTAAATGCTGTAATAATATAATTCAATATAGAATTTTTGCCTACTCCTTGAATATAATATTAGATGTTTTGTTTGCTGGTGTTGTTTTTGCCTACACTCATAATTGAAAGACATGCTAAATGTCAGGTAGAGATTAGTGAAAATAAAGATGCAATATTTTTTCCAACACAGAGACTTAGTTTTACTTGTTGAGTTAATTTTATGACCTTCATTTTATAATTCCCGTTTCTGTTATACACTACAAATTAATACGTAACTTTACCAAAACTATGTTTTAATGAAGAAACATTTCAGAAAAAAAGCCCAAAGTTTTATAAAAAAAAGGAATTACCCCAATTATCACAGGGATTTCGCTTGCTAAATCACCAGCCACAAGATTGAGACAACCAAGGGTATGACAATTTTCAGTAGAAATAAAACTGGACTTGATTTGTCCTTGTAACTGCAAGATTTAAAAAATAAGAATGAAAAAATAAATAAATAAAATAAAAATAAGAATGTTATATATATGCTCCATAGTCCAAATTCCTTGGAAAGACTGATAAAAAATCAGTTTAAATCAATAGCTATAAAAGTATTTTTTAAAATAGGAATGTTATTAAAATGTTTTATCATGCTAATTACCAAAATATCAACCATTAGACAATTATGCAGAAACACTTTCCTAAACTGACATTAAATCTAAGTTTCAAGAAGACAATGTGGTTTTGTCTTCTTACCTTTTTTGCCGTATGGAAGTCTACCTTTTCAATCGCTGCATGAAAAAGAGAAAGTAGGCTAAATTTATACTATAACCTATAAAATACATATGAATCTCCCCTTTTGTGTCAAGGTTAAATTACATGCAATCTAGTGAGAGGAACACTGGTCAGAAATTCATAAGGTGCTGGTGACTTTTCAGTTTTGCCCTTGACCAATGAAATAAACTGTGGTGGCATGTACTCAGGGCGCCAGCCAGGCTGCCTTATGGTCCCTACAGTGTCTCTCCACACCTTCCCTTCAAAGGTTCTTCCTACTAAGATGGTCTTCTCCCTGCTCCAACTCTCCTATTCAAGCTCTGAAGTCCTACCTGTGAAGTCTTCATCACTTTGCACTCCCTTTTGGAAGAGCTGTTTCACTTGTCTGGCTCCTTCATTAAACTATAGAGAACCTTGTATCTTAAATCTCGTTGTATCCCCAGAACTTGGCACATTCTTAGCACAGAGTAGATCTTTAAAAAATATTTGTTGAATACATGCCCGGAATCAATTCCTCAATCTCTGCCAGCTCAGAGGGCTTGGTCCACACCACTCCCTTAGCGCACACTCTAGATTATTGCCTTGTATTGTTAACACTTACAAAATCATTTCAGTTTCCAGGTTCACTCATTCCATCAAAAAGCATTTATTACTATGCTAGCGCAACTCCTGTCTCCCCAACTAAGTTGTAAAGTCCTTGAAGGCTATAAATAAATATTTCTTCAGATTCTGTTGTAGCCCTAACTGTGGAGAATAAGTATATTACGAATACTTTAAAGTATACCCAATATCATAGAATGTAGTTAAACTAAAATATTCTTAAAGAGTCTATTTTAAAATTTACCTGGAAAACTAATAAGAAATATTGCTGCAAATCAGTAATAAGAAAATAATACATTACTTACCTTGTTGAATTTTTACAAGCTGAAGGTTAGTAATACAAAAAAATCCATTGTTTGTAAGAAGCAGCATATAATAGGTACCTATTAAAATAAAATCAAGCCAGTTTCTTTAAAAGGCACATGATATAAAATTTAAACCAGGGTCTGGATCTAGCTTAAAAGTATGTCCATTTGCTCATTTAAAGTCTAATAATAAAATAACACAGTAACAATACAAAGCTTATTTACAAAGAATTGGTAAGTTATTTGCAAAAACAATGTTAACTTCTTTGAAACGTCTATAAACCAAATTTCATTTGCCAGGAAAAAAGAAACTCAGATACATCAAAATAAATTAAGGTCCAGTTAACATTTGTTAAAAAGAAATATGATAAATACACTGAAACCCATAAGAACATATTAAAAGAATATTATGTCTCCCTGATAATCTATAGAACTCTCAAAACTGTAAAAAGTTTAGGATATTATACTTAAGAAGAGTACATTTAAGCCTCTGAAAAAAGCTAAAATCAAAAACTTTGTTTTTTGAAATAATATTAATTGCATCCCTAGAAAGTTTAACATTGTGTAGGTAGCACCAATTAATTTACATAATATATTAACTATTAATCTGATTTTTTGACTGGGTATTAATAAGAAGACATTAAAAAAGAAATTAAGAACACTTACCTTCATTTGAACTATCTTTCTCAATAACAAGATTCCGGTAAGTACACTGATTTTCATCATTAGCTTTCTGAACAAAAGCCTAATTGCAAATTAATTTCAAATGGTAAGATTAAACCCAGAAAATTACAGTCAAGGATTATATTCTTAAAACTCTAGGGATATCAATTATCATTAGCAATAATTCTGCCTATATTCCAAACATTTTAGTTTTCAAATGGAAAACTATTTACAAGCTTCCTCCAAAAATGTTTATTTTCAATACAAAACTGTTCTGGACAAGTATACTATCTTCAAACCATACTTTTTCAATTTTGCATTTATTTCATATGTTTTGTGGATGATAAATGTTGCCTGCCATATTAGCAAACAAAGGAGGCTGCGACCATCAGGCCAAGAGGGAACGCAGGATGGAGATAAACAGGCTGCCCACTGTCAAGCCATCAGCCATTGAAGCAACTCCCAGCTGTGCATCCTGAGGGGACTGAGGATGGAAAAGCATGGGATACTGGCCCTAGACAGCAAAGGTGTATATCAAAGGAATACTTTCAATGAGCCCAGACCCTTGCATCTTCCATACCTAGAAAACGATGAATTTATTAACCCGATATACCTGGTTTTCTTTAACAGTAATCTTTTGATGTTCCAACTACCTGGTCTACCTTGTAAAACTCCTATGTATCCTGGCTCCTCCCTCACCTCTTCAGAGCCGTCCCTCAGAGCATCTGAGAGGCTGCCTCCCGGGCTTGAAGTTCTCAGAAAGTCCGCCCAATAAAACATAATTCTCAACTTTTAGGTTGTGCACTTTTTTTTCAGACAGTTTCTAAGGTATGATTCTTAAATTCAATGTAAAGAAACATTATTCTTTTAATTTAGGCCACAAATCAAGTAATGCTTTGCTAGAGCTTTAACTGTCTAAAAGATAATTTAGAATTTAGATAGTGAAGATGAAAAACATAACAGGGTCTTACATTGGTGAGTAATGTTTGCTTTGATGTTACATGAATAAGATGTAAGTTGCCACTTCTCTCCCCAACCAGAAGAAACTTTCCTTCTTGACATAGGCCAACCACATCCACTTCAGTATCTGAAAATTTCAAGTCAAAGTTACAAGCTTCCTCTGAAAATGTTTATTTTCAACACAAAATATTGCAAATTTTGTTATTAAAAGTCAACTCTTTAAGCTTCTTTTAAATATTTCATGAAAGTAGTGACTAATGTAAAAATGAATGCTACTGACTCTTTGTCAACAAATATTTGCTGAGCGCTTCGTATACGCTAAGCACTGTTCTAGGCCTTTCGCATATATCTGAGAATAATAACAAGAGTCCCACCTTCATAAAGCTCAAATTCTAAGGCAGAAATAGATGATAAACAGTCAGCATAGTAATCAAATTGTATGACATACACAAAGGTGATAAATTCTCTGGAAAAAAGAAAAAGTAGAGCAGGGAAAGAGAACTCAGAAGAGCCATGCAGTATTAACTGGAGTGCTCAGGAGAGCCCCCTTTGATAAGGTGAGATTTGAACAAAGACTTGAAGGAGGTGAGGAAGTTATTGCTTGCACACAGCAAGAAGGCCAGGGGGAATGACATGAACACTGAGAGGGGAAGACTAAGAGATAAAAGCAGTAACATATAAATTGCTTATAACTAAAATTATTCAGCAGCAATATCTTTATACGAAAGTATTATATGTAGGGACTTCCCTGGTGGCACAGTAGTTAAGAATCCGCCTGCCAATGCAGGGGACAATGGGTTTGATCCCTGCTCTGGGAAGATCCCACATGCTGCAGAGTAACTAAGCCCATGCGCCACAACTACTGAGCCTGTGCTCTACAGCCCATGAGCCACAACTACTGAGCCCACGTGCCACAACTACTGAAGCCCACGTGCCTAGAGCCCGTGCTCCACAACAAGAGAAGCCACCGCAATGAGAAGCCTGCGCACCACAACGAAGAGTAGCCCCTGCTCGCTGCAACTACAGAAAGCCCACGCACAGCAACAAAGACCCAACGCAGCCAAAAATAAATAAATAAACAAACAAATTTATTTAAAAAAAGTATTATATGTAAACACAGCCTCACTTTTCATTGGTGAAACTGTGAATCTTGGGGACCCATCAGGGTAGATGCGTTAAGATTCCACAAAATATGGGTTTCTCTCCTGCAAACTGTGATCAAGATTTTGTTCTTATGTGCATACCTTCTAATTCCTTTTCATCTATGTTCTTTTTAAAAATAATTAATTAATTTTCAGCTGTTCTTACGCAAACACTTCAATAACCATCTTTCTCTCAAAATTTCAGAAAAAATTTCATAATACTATCACCTATTTTCCAGCATAATCACTGACTTCTGTCCCTTAATTTACTCTGAAGTCCATACTTGCATATACACACTTAAAGCCCTTTAACTCAATAGAGAATTAATTCGTAAGTACTTTTTAAAAACTTTTTATAGTGCTAAAAGTATTCAAATATCTGTTGATGGTATTGAAATTATGTATAAGATTCAGGAACTTAAACATAATTGGGCTCAACTGTTTTCTACAGTATTCTACCACAAAAACCACGCAAATAAATTGTTGCTTTCCATGTATGTTTTTCCTTATACTTATTGAGAGAAGGGATCATCTCAGTACCTGCTCCGTCTGGTACTCAGCACAAGGCACTCAAGATTAATTTCTTGAAATTAGTGTAATTTCGAGTCTTATAAATAATGGAGTAAAGAAAAAGCAATGCTGTAGAAATTGGTAGCAAGATATAGTTGACTTCCAATTTATTTTACTGCATTACATTAGACTTACCAAATATAAGATGCAATTGAAGCAATCTACAAATACTGTCCAACAGTATCACTGATTGGTCTGCTACAATAATAAACCCATCACTTAAGCTGCATGCTTGTAGTTTTGGATTTAATGAGGCCTGTGGGAGAGAAAAGCAGGACTAAAATAAAACATTTTTATACGTGTTTAACAATACCTATCAATAGTATCATCATAGTCACAGGCAACCAAGTTTTAAACTTCACTTGATAGGCCTTCTTTCTTTAGCCCATATATCTAATTAGCCAAGGTTTTCTTTGCATGATATATATATCTAATTAGTCAAGCTTTTCTTTGTATGATATATCTTGAATCCGTTCAGAGCCTAGAACAGAGAAATAGTCCAGGGTTGCTAGAACAGGGCAAAGGATTCGAAAGTACAAGTCTTTGTTTCCTAAGAGCCAAGCTTATGCCTGGAGAAGCCAACAGGCATTCAGATAAATGAATGAACCAATACTGGCATAAAGTCTCAGGGTCTGGGAAACAACAGGGAGGGGGACTGTGAACTGGAGGACACGAGGCCCCACATAAACCAAAGAGAGCAGAGTCAGTCAGGTGAATGCCCCATGGAAATGCGATCCTGGCATGGCCACAGCTTCTAATTTAGCAAGAAAATCTGGATCTTTATGTGAAATATTCTAATTTTTAAATATTGGCAACTAAGTCAACATTTTACAAAACACAATGCAAGCCAAACCTGAGTCTCCTGTTTGTAGCTTCTATTGATTAGAGCTTCCCATACATAATCTTTTTTCAAAAATTAATTAATTAATTTTTAGTTGCATTGGGTCTTTGTTGCTGTGCGTGGGCTTTCTCTAGTTGTGGTGAGCGGCGGCTGCTCTTTGTTGCGGTGTGTGGGCTTCTCATTGCGGTGGCTTCTCTTGTTGTGAAGCACGGGCTCTAGGTACGTGGGCTTCAGTAGTTGTGGCACACGGGCTCAGTAGTTGAAGCTCGCAGGCTCCAGAGCACAGGTTCAGCAGTTGTGGTGCACAGGCTTACTTGCTCCACTACATGTGGGATCTTCCTGGACCAGGGCTTGAACCTGTGTCCCCTGCATTGGCAGGTGGGTGCTTAACCACTGCGCCACCAGGGAAGCCCTCCACGCATAATCTTGAAGCAGTCAGATGGCTCAGTATTTGAGAATGCTGTCACTTATTAGCTGAGTAATCTCAAGCAAATGCCTCAACTGACTCTCTGGTAAAGCTGGAATAATAATAATAATGCCTACAACGCTGGCTGGTATGGAGATTCAATGAATTAATTCATGTAAAGGGCTTAGAAGGGAACCTTGCCTGTAGCATATGCTGGGATAAATGTTAATTACTCTTAATCTTCTCTGACAAACTAAGCCAATCAGCTCATTTTATACCTGTTTCAATGGTCACCTTCTGCAGGTGTAACTTTTGAAAACTACATTCTGATCCTTCTTATACTCTTTTTTTAAAAAAATAAATTTATTTATTTTTGGCTACATTGGGTCTTCGTTGCTGCGTGCAGGCTTTCTCTAGCTGTGGAGAGCAGGGGCTACTCTTTGTTGTGGTGCGTGGGCTTCTCGTTGAGGTGACTTCTCTTGTTGCAGAGCACAGGCTCTAGGCATGCGGGCTTCCATAGTTGTGGCACGTAGGCTCAGCAGTTGTGGCTCGCGGGCTCTAGAGCACAGGCTTAGTAGTTGTGGCTCACGGGCTTAGTTGCTCTGCAGTATGTGGGATCTTCCCAGACCAGGGCTCGAACCCATGTCTCCTGCATTGGCAGGCGGATTCTCAACCACTGCGCCACCAGGGAAGCCCCTGATCCCGCTTATACTCTTAACTTGCTTCTTCAACTAGTGAAGTTACACCAAAGTGTCGCAAAGAAGAAACTGTGCTACACGTCCTAGGGGTCTTCCCAGGCTGTTTTCTCTGCCTGGACTGCTCTTCCCCCTCTTCTTTTTAAGACTTTTTTTTGGCTGTGCCGGGAGGCTTGTGGGATTTTTAATTTCCCAACCGAGGATTGAATCCGGGCCTTTGGCAGTGAGAGTGCAGAGTCCTCATCACTGGACCACCAGGGAATTCCCAAGACTTTAATTTTCAAGAGCAGTTTTACGTTCATAGCAAAATTGAAAGGGAACTATAGAGATGTCCCACATAGCCCTGTGTTCCACACATGCATGGCCTCCCACATTGTCAACGTTCCTCACCAGATGATACATTTGTTGCAACTGATGAACCTACACTGACACATTATAATCACCCAAAGTCCAGGGTTTACATTACAGTTCACTCTTGGTGTTGTACATTCTGTGGTACACACATCTAGCATTACGGTCTCATACAGAATATTTTCTCTACCCGAAAATCCTCTGTGCTCTGCCTAGTCAACCTTCCCTCCAACCCCCAAACCCTGGCAACCGCTGATCTTTTTTTCACCGTCTTTTCATTTTCCAGAATGTTACAGGGTTGGAATCAAACAGTATGTCACCTTTTCAGGTTGTTTACTCCTTGTGTGAGTTTTAGCAGATTGTGTTTTTCAAGGACTTGGTCCAGTTCTTTAGGTTATCAAATTTGTGGGCATAGAGATGTTCATAATATTCCTTGATTATCCTTTTAACGTCCACAGAATCTGTGGTGATGCCCCCTCTTTCATTCCTGATATTAGTAATTTGTGTCTTCCCTCTTTTTTCTTAGTTATCCTGGCTGGTGGCTTATAGATTTTATTCATGTTTTCAAAGAACCAGCTTTTGGTTTAATTGATTTTCTCTATTGATTTCTTATTTTCAATTTCATTAATTTTTGCTCTGTTATTTCTTTCTTTCTTTTAA
Organism: Physeter macrocephalus; assembly: GCF_002837175.3. NCBI lineage: Eukaryota > Metazoa > Chordata > Mammalia > Artiodactyla > Physeteridae > Physeter > Physeter macrocephalus. The sequence goes on along the minus strand of NC_041232.1, from coordinate 18,901,469 downwards.
AAAATATTTTATTTATTTATTTATTTGGCTGCACTAGGTCTTAGTTGCGGCATGTTGGATCTAGTTCCCTGACCAGGGATCGAACCCGTGCCCCCTGAATTGGAAGCATGGAGTCTTAACCATTGGACCACCAGGGAACTCCATCTTCATTTTCTAGTTTCCTAACTTGAAACTTAGATTATTGATTTTAGATCTTTCTTTTTTTCTAATATATGCATTCAATTTCCCTCTAAGCACTACTTTTGCTGCATTTCACATATTTTGGTAAGCTGTGCTTTCATTTTCCCTTTTCTTTCTTAAGGCCCAAGTCAGGTGCTAGTTTATGAAATGCTCCTTAAATTGTCCCAACCCACAGTGAGCTCTCCATCCTCTGAATTCCTACTGCATTTACTGTCTGTACCATTCATTTGGTATTTCTCATATACTGACTTGCACATCTAGATAGATATCTTTTATTGCTTATGTCCTGTCTGCCTAACTTTAAGATATCTTTTATTGCTTATGTCCTGTCTGCCTAACTTTAAGGAAAGATCCTAAAAAGAAGAGATAATGTTACCTTACCAAGGGCCTAGCATGGGTTGTGAACATAGCATTTGCTACAAGTAATGCCCCAAGCTAATAACAAATGGAATTTTAGTTTTAACTGAATTCAAAGCTCTACACACTATTATTTTTCAACAGGAGCCTTCAGAGATCAAGTGGCCTGGGCCACTTCCATCTTTTAAGGCTGCTGGTAATATTAAAAAAAATAAAGAAATACCACTTTCTCATTACAGAACTTATGGTATTCTTTACACTTTTGCCTTAACAAATAAACAATTTAATGCCAAAGAACACAATTTATCTGTATTACTCATAAAATTTATAAATTCTGTGACCTTTAAATGCCACAAAGCAGTAAAGGTTGACAACAGGATACAAGCTGAATAAAGAATGATTTTTAAAAAAATCCCTATTGGTCAGTGTCTCTGAATGTTCATTTGAAGAAAAATCAAAAGCCTACACTGAGGCCATTTGTGAATAAGGTTCCCCAGAGGAGGCCCTGCCTTTCTAGCCCTAGAAAATACAAATCTTGTCTGGTCTCTTCTCCGTTCTTTTACAATTTTTTTCCTTAATTAGAGAATTAAACATTACATTAACTTACTATGGGAAGTAGAGGAATCCTGGGCTATAATACTGTGACAGAAGATCATTTGAACTTTCTCTAAAAGAAACTTTGGTTTACCACGATCATCAAAATTTTATCAAAAGCAAATTACTGAGAAAGCTAATCAAAGATAAAAAACTAAGAGCAATAGTTTCCATAAAAGGCAGAGAATAAGGTTTCAAGCCTGGTGTGAGAATGGTGGAATAGTTATTAAAAGAAGAAAGTTAGGGCTTCCCTGGTGGCGCAGTGGTTGAGAGTCTGCCTGCCGATGCAGGGGACACGGGTTCGTGCCCCGGTCCGGGAAGATCCCACATGCCGCGGAGCGGCTGGGCCCGTGAGCCATGGCCGCT